>NC_038048.1:11945016-12245079 GCF_002211085.1 Panicum hallii
GCTATATTTATGTACGATCGTCATTTATCTTGTCTCACATGCAATCTCTTCTTCTCTGTGTAGAGACAATCGGCGGCGTCAAATGATCCGCATGCACCGCCATCTCCAAATCAGGCAACTCCAAATCAGCCATCTCGAAATCTTCATTTGTGACATTCGAGCTTGTGTGGTGAGCTTGTGTGGTGAAGATGTGTGGTGAACTTGTGTGGTGAACTTTAAATGAACCTTTATCATTGTTAACACTTATATGGTGAACTTGTGTATGTGATATTACTTGTGTGTTGACGAGACTTTGTTCAATTTGGTTGTGACGATAAGACTTGCGTGAATTTGGTTGTGTACGTGAAATTTCAAATAATATGCCTGTGTAAATATATAATATGCCTGTGTGAATATGTGCTTCTGTAAAATGCCACGGAATAAACAAATTAAAATCTTAAAAAAACTCTTTGCCGAGTGTATAAAAAAAGCACTCGGCAAAGTGACCTGAACTTTGCCGAGTGCCACGTAACAGGCACTCGGCAAAGTGACCTAAACTTTGCCGAGCGCCAGACTGAGGGCGCTCGGCAAAGACTAGGCCCTTTGCCGAGCGCCAAAACGAGGGCGCTCGGCAAAGAGCCGTCACAGTCCCAAACGCCATCACGGCTACTTTTCTTTGCCGAGTGCCTAACCTGACACTCGGCAAAGCCTTTGCCGAGTGCTCGACAAAAGGCACTCGGCAAAGACGTCTTTGCCGGAATATTCACTGCCGAGTGCTCTTTGCCGGGTGTTACACGCGGCAAAGCCTTTGCCGAGTGTTTTCTGGGCTTTGCCGAGTGTCAGTAGACACTCGGCAAAGGTTCTGAATCCAGTAGTGAAGGTAGTAGACACACAAAATGCAACATTTTGACTTCAGATATATTTCAGCCAATGGTTACACATGAAGAAAAGAGGAATGGTGAAATCAGTCGTTAGAATGGTTTTGCTATACATGTCATTCATTTGATTGTTTAGGGAGAAAAATCACACACGGGATTTGTCTGCGAGGAAAATAAAGAGTGCGGGCATGCCAGTGTACCAAGTACATAAAAATAAATAGACAACAAAGATTAAGGAAAAATACAAAATTTATTCATATTTTGAAAATACAAATACCAGTTCTCTTATATGTGTTTGTGCTCCATAGCCTGCCGTTGGGCAAATCCAACTTGGACGATGTGTTCTTGTTCCCGGACGTCAGAAAGCTCCCGGTTAATTACCTCTGCAAGATTGACTTACCGGAGTACCTCCGATTCTGCTGCAGCGGTCGTCGTCTCCGGTCTTCGCTTCATGTTCTCCATGCATGATGGTGGTGGTGGTGTAGATGGGGGCGTCGGTGTTGTCCATAGCTTCGTCGGTGTCCATGAGCTGGTGTAGCGCAGCTGGAACATCAGCAACGTCCGCCCGTGTCGTTCGGCCTCATCGGTCTCGAACGGCGTGGTTGTCGTGGTAGTAATAGATTGGAGATGCATGGTCACGTGAGCTGGAACGGATGAGACGCCATGGCAGCTCGGTCGTGGTCGAGATGATCTTTGAAATGGACGGTTCCACCAGTCCGCGTAGAACCGTGAGGGCTGAGTTAACTGGGCAGCTGATCGGTGCTCCACTCGTGAATATCTTCAAGTACTGGTACTAGTCTTCGATTGCTTGCCAGGACGTGCATGTGCATGCATGAGCGTGAACACATGCAGCCACGTCCAGCGCACGTATACGTCGAGGGTGGCGTTCCCGCAGGCTCCGAGTGAATGGCATGCGGCACCGCGCCCTCCGCAACCTCGGCCACGTCACCGTCGTCTTGCTGATGTAGTTCTGCAGCCTGCCTTAGAGGCTTGCCCGTCATCGGAGGCGCAGCTCGCCGTCACACCACGCCAAGAAGAAAGCCGTAGCTTTGCTTGTCGTCGGGGTTGTCGGCGCCGTCGTCGTTCGCAGCCCCATGGCCCTCCGGCAGCCTTGCAGCGGCGCTGTTGTCGTTGACGCCTCCTTGGCTCTCCGGCAGCTTGCAATAGCGTCGTCGTTGTTCACGGCTCCATGGCCCTCCGGCAGCCTCACGGCATCGGCGTCGGCTTGACGCCGTCACCCGCCTCGGCAACCTCGTAGCACCGGCGGCGGCGGTGGTCGTCTCCCGCGCCTCCGGTAGTCCTGCATCCTCCTCGTCGGCTCGCAGGCGATAGCTCCTTGGCTCCATGGCTCGGCGTAGATGTAGGAGGTCTTGGTGCTGCCCGCGCACCAACTTGGTCGATCCTCACAACAGTCTTGGTCGGCCAGGGGACGTCTTGGTCGTCTCCCGAGGCTTCGGTGATCTCACGTAGTCCTGTTGTCGTTTTGCGGTGGCCGGGATGCTGCTGCTGCTCCACACCTCCTCGCGGACGTGGCGATCTCCAGCACACATGCGGGGCCCCGGCGGTCCAGCACCCAGACCTCCACCCCGGGCATGCATGATCCAGCTCCGGTGGCGGTGTTGTGGCAGGCCGGCATATCATCCTCCAGTCCGGGCACGGATGAGCTCCGGTGGCTTGTCGACTCCTCGTCATCGTCGCAGTGAATATCTCAGCTCGACGATGGCCGGGCAGCAGATCCGTGTGCCGATGCCCAGTTACTCATGTATATAGCTGCGTGCGTGAGAGGAAAAGAAAATAAGATTCACCACCGGTACTCACCCATGGTTAGCTTGTAGGCCATCTCCTTCCTTGCTCTGCGTAGGCTTCGAGCCCCTTCCTTTGGTCTCGCCCTGCTCCGCGGCCGAGCCGTCGATGACGAGCAGGAGGTGTTGTTGTCTTTCTCTGCGTCGTCGGGTGTCGATGGTGCGCTGATGGGCAGCCTCGGGCTCCTTCCTCCGTGAGAGCTTCCTCGTGCGCCGTCCCTCCTGGCTCCTGGGTGCGCCGCCTCTGGTCGAAAAAAGGAGACCCTCTCGTCAAGGGCGTCAGGGCCTTTATTTAGGCACCTTTAGGGTACGGTATCTGGCCGCACAGGCTTTCCTCGAGCGCCGCCTTCAGTTTCTCTCCGAGCGAGATGTCTGCAAGTTGTTTTTATTTGCTTCTTATCTCCAACAAGCAAGTTGAACGAGGCACGAGTTCTGCAGTTGGAATCGATCAAGATAGACGTCGTGCACCGCCGTAGCTCGCTGTGACGTGGGCCTGATCACTACACCAAAACAGCTCAATTTCGTCGGCCAGATGTAATTTCGTCGGCCCAAATCAAGCCGACAAAAATAGACTGTTTATTTCGTCAGCCAGAACAGGCCGATAAAATTAGAACTTATTTTCGTCGGCCCATTCAGATCGACGAAAAAGTGCTCATATTTTCATCGGCTAAGCTCTGACCGACGAAATAAATGGACTAGTTTCGTCGGCCTGCCCTAAACCGACGAAAATAAGTCTAATTTCGTCGGCCTGTGGTGGCCGACGAAATTAGAGTTACCCTAATAGCCCGATCGGATCTCGTTCTACGCCCCACACGCACGGTCTTCTCTCACCCGCGCCCGAGCCCCCCGCCCCCACCCCCACCCCCGCGCCCCCGCTGCCTCGGGCGCACGGCCCCCACGCCGCCGCCGCCTCGGGCGCGCGGCCCCGCGCGTCTCGGCCCCACGGCCACCGCCGCCTCGCGCCCGCACGGCCTTGGGCGCGCGGCCCCGCGCGGCTCGGCCCCCGCGGCCTCCGCCTCGGGCGCACGGCCCCCGCGCCGCCGCGGCCTCGGGTGCGCGGCCCCGCGCGGCTCGGCCCCACGGCCACCGCAGCCTCGCGCCCGCACGGCCTTGGGCGCGCGGCCCCGCGGCCACCGCCGCCTCGCGCCCACGCGGCCCCCGCGCCGCCGCCGCCTCAGCCCCGCGGCCACCGCCGCTTCGGGCGCACGGCCCCCGCGCCGGTAGTAGGTTAGTAGCTTTCATATGCACTAGTAGCTTTCATATGCATTAAAAACTGAAGTTGTTTAGTGGAATACTGAATAAATCCCATGTCTCTATGAACAAGAACCACGGAGCTTAGGATTTAAGAAACTGAAATGTTTCAACACTGTCAGCTTTTAATCTGTTTCTTCTCGTTTTTGGATGAGATGCTTTATTGAAAGAGGTTCAAGGTTTACGTATTTATGTCGTGCACTTGCCTGCAGGATTCATCCACAATTGCCCCTCAAAATAATCCTCCATGTCCTACTCTTTTTGTTGCGAACCTTGGTCCAGCTTGTTCAGAGCAAGAGCTCATAGATGTTTTCTCGAGGTATTGCCAATATATCAACGCTTCATGAGATGGGATTAAGCCTTTAATTTTGTTTTGACAAGCTTATTTGCGTAATTAGTTGCGCGGGATTTGTGAAGCTGAAGATGCAAAACAAGCTTGGAGCTCCAGTTGCATTTGTTGATTTCAAGGTATAATGATTAATGAAAAAAAGTGCTACTCTTCCTGTGTCCCTGATTACTATTTTATTTTATTCTCTATGAAACAGTGATGTGGACTATCATACCGCCTATTCTTAATTTCCAGCCAGGCAGCCATTACATGGGACTAATAGTGGTTTTATTTTTGTTACAAGGCTTATGGTGTACATATAGGGTTCATGATATTATAATGGTTGAGCTTTCAGTTCATGCCAAATCTAGAAGCTTTAGTTAGAGCTGGCACAAGAATAAACACTTGATTTCATCCCTATAAATTGAGCCAAGGAGTCGACTTAAAGGTTCAGAGTATCTAATTAGATTCCTTCCTGGTTATACAATCCTGCAGAGATTCTCTCTCTTTAATCTTTTGAATTGGAACTGAGGAAATGCAGCTATGCCTTTGTAAATGAGTGAAGTGGGTTATGGAAGGAAAACATGTATCTACTTATCATATAGTACTAAATTTCAATTATGTAATAGATTTCTCTTTTTTTTAGTAGGCATTCGAGTATTTTCGTCGGCCATTAAAGCCGACGAAAATACTTGACGTATTTTCGTCGGCCACTTAGGCCGACGAAAACGTGAACATATTTTCGTCGGCCGTATTGGCCGACGAAAATATCGTTATTTTTGTCAGCTTTATTTCGTCGGCCTATTTTCGTCGGGGTGCCGACGAAAATAGCTATTTTCGTCGGCATTTGGCCTATTTTCGTCGGCATTTGGCCGACGAAAATATCCTATTTTCCTATAGTGGATTACATGAGGTCCCATTGCTCCGGAAGAAGGCCGGTACGCGTACGCGTTTATCTCCCGACCAGTGCTATCAGGCGCCCATGATAAGGGCTTCTAGAACATTCCATGACACGTCGCGTAGCTACCCTGTGGGCCCAGCAGCAGCTCGAGACGTACCACTACGGGAGAAGCCTCATTTGCCGAGTGTCTGACACACTCGGCAAAACAATATAAGCACTCGGCAAACCCTTTACCGAGTGTTGCACTCGGCAAAGCATATGCTCTTTGCCGAGTGGTGGTGTAGTGACACTCAGCAAAGAGCATACACTGTGCCGAGTGTCCTAGGTCAACACTCGGCATATGCTCTTTGCCGAGTGCTAGTGTAGTGACACTCGGCAAAGCGTATGCTCTTTGCCGAGTGCTGGTGAAGTGACACTCGGTAAAGAGATTTATTTGCCGAGTACCGTGTGAGAGGCACTCGGCAAAGGTATAATTTTTTTTGGAAATTCCTGCTTTCTCAGGAAGCCTCACACAATAGTTTTACAAGTTTACAATAGCTACACAGATACATCAAACAAGCTGATCGACCACAAGTTTTACAAGAGTTTAACGACGAACTTAATAAGCAATGCAAAATAGTTTTACAAGAGTTCAACGGACAAATTCACAAAGTTCACAAACAGTTCTCAAAACCACTGATTACAACAAGTTCACAACAAAGGATCATTTGACTGATTTCGAGAACCATCACCAAGTTGGCCAATTAGACTGATTCTGCACAAAATAGAAGAGATTACATGTGTGAGATAAGAAAAATAATGATCATACATGACTAAAACTTATTCATACTCACAGGAGTAGAAAACGGATCAGGAGGTGGAGGTGGAGGTGGAGGTGGAGAAAACAACGAAGCTGGCGGAGCAACACCCGTTGCGGCGCCAAGGCTCTCCATGTAAGCAAGAATCTCCCTCATCCTCTGCTGCTCGGCCAGCCGCTTGGCCTCACGCTCGGCCCTCATCCTCGCCTCCAAGTCCACACGTAGCCTCCTCTCTTCTTCTAGCTGGTCCTGCAAAATTTTCACCCCAATATTACAATAATGCAAAGAAAAAATCTATAATAATCAATAAACGACATATAAAGAAAGAATAACCTGGAGTGCCTGTATCCAGTACTGTGAAGTGTCCTGCCGAGGTCGTATGGCTGGGCTCGCGCTGGTGCTCCTTGCTCTAATCTGAGATAGAGTAGGAGTAGAGGACGAGTCGATTGCGTCGTCGGCAATTCAGTACCGCCCATGCTTCTTACCTCCTCCGACCCTCATGACTACTTCACCGTTAAGGTCCTCGGTGGTCGGATCATAATCTGGACCATGGACCTCCCTTGATATCGAAAGCGGGGGGGGGGGGGGGTGGCAGCGGCCGAGCACACGACTAAGCTGGGCGACGAAAGGAATGAAAGACCCTTTGCACAAGTGCATAAGTGTTCGGGTAGCCTATGAAGGAATAAAAGACACTTTGCCGAGTGCCAGATCACAGGCACTCGGCAAAGCTTCCTATTTTTTTTATTTTTCAACGCATCAGCGTGAACTGTTGAAATGTGGCAACCTTTGCTGAGGGTCCACAAATTGGATGCTCGGCAAAGAAAATATTTGCCGAGCGCTATTCAGTGACACTTGTCAAAACATATTTATTTTTTTTCTTTTTCCATCCAAACTTTTTCTGTTGTGATTCTAGATTATCTTGAACTACATATGCAAGTTTGGCACATTACTCGAATTGTTTGCTATATTTAGTCAATTTATTTCATTTGATTGAATTTCTTGGAATAATTCAAATTTGAATTGCAAGTCATTCAAAGAGTGGAAAAAAAATAAATCAAAAAATGATATTCATATTATTAAGCCTACTTCGACACCTTATCCATGAACGGGCAAGAATTTCAAACATCTCATGTTCACGAAGCATGACCACAAACTTGGGGTCCGGTTATTTCTAAATTGTATAAAAGCAAATTTGGTTAGAAAATCATGAAACTTGCCCAGATTTCATGATATCATATGTGGAGGCTGTGATAAAAATTTGACAAAGTTTCGTGAAAGTTGTAGCATATGGTGCTTACAAACCGAAGCATGTCCAAATAAGTTTCATGATTTCATGTGAAGGCCAACTACCTGTTAAGCATCGTAGCTGACAAATTTTCACGAAACCTAGCCAAATTTTTATCACAGCCTCCACATATGATATCATGATATCTGGGCAAGTTTCATGATTTTCTAACCAAATTTACTTTTTATACAATTTAAAAAAACCAGACCCCAAGTTTGTGGTCATGCTTCATGAACATGAGATGTTTGAAATTCTTGTCTGTTCATGGATAAGGTGTCGAAGAAGGCTCAATAATATGAATATTATTTTTTGATTCATTTTTTTCCGCTCTTTGAATGACTTGCAATTCAAATTTTAATTATTCTAAAAAATTCAATCAAATGAAATAAATTGACTAAATATAGCAAACAATTCGAGCAATGTGCCAAACTTGCATATGTAGTTCAAGGTAATCTAGAATCACAACAGAAAAAATTTGGGTGGAAAAAGAAAAAAAATATATTTTGCCGAGTGTCCAGAAAAAGCGCTCGGCAAATCACATATTTGCCGAGTGTCCGCGATACCGACACTCGGCAAAGCTAACGGCCGTTTGCTGTCGTTCGCAGCTGACGGAGCTTTGCCGAGTGTCTGTCTTTGCCGAGTGTAGAGCACTAGGCAAAACAGATTTTGCCGAGTGTTATTATTTGCCGAGCGCTTGACACTCGGCAAAACTATTGTTCGCCGAGTGTTTCTTTTTGCCAAGTGCGGCATTCGGCAAAGGTCTTATTCACCGAGTGCCCGACGAAATGCTCTCGGTGAAAATATTTGCACTGGCAAAGGTGCCGTCTCCGGTAGTGTACCATAGAGATTTTGAATGCGTACACGTAGCCAGTTCAGGTGAAATGTGCATGCACAGCTTGCTAAGCCTGTCACCAAGCACACGAGCTTGCTAGCTTCATCTCCTTCTCTTCTCTTTACTTTTTTTCTCTTCCTGCTTAGAGGTAGCACGTACTAGCCTGCATGCATGTACATATGAAATCCATGCAACCAAAGCTAGCTAGCGTCCTTTTTCTTTCTTGCTTGAGCACACGTGATACGTATCAATATATATAGCTCATATGGAACAAAATCTCATCAAACATTCATGTAGTCAATGTATCTAGGGACTAGGAGTAACTATCCATCAGAACACAACAGACACCAAAGGCACATGCACCAAATCTCAGATTCTCAGGCAACACATGGCTGATTCAATTCTCTGATTTGCGCTGTTTACATTTGTACATGCTCCCAAACAAGGTGATTGTGGCATTTAGTTTATCCTTCGTGTTAGAATCCTAGTCTATTTCCTGTGCGGCATGCCAGGCTTGTGCTCGTGCACGCCTGGGACTCCTGCCCGTGCGGATCACACCTGCCTAATAATCTTTGGTTATAGGCCTATATATGTAACCTGTATTATCCCTTGATAATCAATCTATTATGTGTGCGGTCTATTCCACTATCACTTCGTACTCAGCAGCATACAGTCTTTGTCGAATATCCGCTTGGCTCAAAGTTGCATCAACGCTGAAAATCGGCAATGCAGGGAATTATGATTAGCCAAGAATGATAGAAGTATTATAGTATATGATATTGCAGATTTAAGGGAAAATGCATACTACGAGCACTGAAATATCAAACATGCGTATCACAGTTGTGAAAAAAAAAGATGAGTGGTTACCAGCATAGAACATCTCCACTCCGTGCAGTCTTCTCAGAGATCCACTCTGGAACAAGTTCTTTCAATAGTGTCAGCTGCTCCTCAACTTCACCTACAGATGTAACCATTCAATGTCACAATCCACATTGCAGACACCAGTTAAGCAACAAGGATAGAGATTGTATGTTCACACATACTTCTATCAACAGTCTTTGTACTGCTTGAAATTATCTTATGAAGCAGCTCCTGCTTTGTCATTACATACCGCTGTCTTGACTGGTAGATAAGAAATATAACATCAAAGATACTTGGCAGGGAAGAAATCAACTTCTGCCTTTTAACCTGATCAGCAAAACCCGTTTCCTTCTCCTCCATAGCCCTCTGTTCCTTCTGCTTTACCTGAAAGAACAACTATCATTCTTTGTTCGCAATTGAGCAAACTGTCCACTGAGCTAAATGATGCCATCATTGGCAAGGACTTACCGACTGAAGGAGGGAGTGTGGAAGAAAACTGAGTAATTAATCATCACTGTCAACAGCAGAAATAGCTGCATTTTGGTTCTCTCCGTCCATACTACTTGCAACCTTTGTTGGAGTGGCAAACAACTTAGCACGAGCTGATCTCTTTGCCATTTTCAGAGGTGGTGTGCCATAACCTGCAGCGGAGATTGGTCTCTTTGGTGTCTTAAGGTCTGGTGTGGTCACCATTAACCTCACTGGTGTAGAGGCATATTTAGCAGGGGTGCCCTCTGAAACTCCAGACATGGATACAACAACCTTGCCATCCTCCTCTGGCCGAGCTTCTTTAGAACCAGAAACATTACTGCTGAAGAAGGAATTCCTGCTCAATGGTAAAAGAACATTCGCCAGTGGGCTGGTTGCGCTAGCTGTTGCCGAACTGATTGGAGATCTTTGTGAAAACCTTCTCTTGAATGACTGTGACATGTGTGACATCATAGAACCAAAATGCAGCTATTTCTGCTATTGACATCAGAAGACTCCATTGGGGTTGTCGGTTCAGAAACAATTCTTGGGCAGCCTGGAGCATGCTCGATCTTGTTTGGTTAAATGGATGTGGTAATTCATGCTCTGGAATGTCATCTCCCTGAAATTAGTAACAGAGGAACCATGATTCTAGCCTTCATCCGAGTATTAAGTACTCTATATGATTACTTGATTAGTATCATCATTTCAGGTGCAATTTAACACAATACATAAAGCTGCTAGTCTATTTCGATTTGAAAAATAAACTTGTACTTCTGAGAAGCAGTAATCAAGTGTGAGATATACAAGATTTCCATTCCTCAGGATGGTCCCTGAGGAAATCCACTAGCCTCTGCCTGAAGATCCTTCTCAATGCTGAGTATGCAGTTTCCCCCTTTTGCTTCTTGATGCTCTGAACAGCACCAGCGACGAGGTGCACCTGAAGATCTGGCTTGATACAACATGTGTCATCACGCAAAAGGATCTTATTGATGACAATTGCCTTTTTATTATTTGAGCTGCGCGAGATGGCTGTAGGTAAACCTCCTGCAGACAGCATACGAAAATAAGATACTGAATTGTCTCAATCCAATGCAGCAGTATTTCAATGACTATTGGTGAAACGAGATTTTTACCTTTCAGACAAATGCTGGATGCTAGCACAGATGTTGGCGAAAGTCGCCTTGGATCCCTTCATACGGAGAAGCCTAGTGGAGCTGTCCAGGCAAAATTCATAAAATAAAGAAATCCATTTTTTTTTTCAAATTTTTAAATAAGGAATAAATCATGTATATATCTAAACAACCTTTTCATAAATTTAAGCAACCCTTTCGTAAATCCAAACAAACTTTTCATAAATCAAAGCAAACTTTTCGTAAATTCAAACAACCTTTTCGTAAATCCAAACAACCTTTTCGTAGGCATTCTCGAATAGGCCCGGGGGATCGAATTGATTATAGAAACATGAGTTTAATTAATCGATTTATTAGTGAACAAGGAAAAATATTATCCAGACGAATAAATAGAACTCACAAAGCATCTCAAAACTGATCACAGCAGGAAGCAAATAACAACAGAAATTAGTATCACCACAGGCAAAATTTCGGTAGGCTTTCTAAAGCTATCCTACAAGTATCCTGTTTGCAAAACGAAAAAGAAAAAACTAATTTGGGGCACAGAAATCAACACCGCTGCAGGAAAGAAACGTACGTGCGGTTCTTATAAAGGCCGTCTCATATTACCAAACAAGTTTCGATTTGGGGGTTGATGAAAGTTGAAAACTGGATCTGAAATTACATCAGAATTGCAGATCTTTACCTTTCCGGCAGCTTGAGATCGGCCTTTTGTTTGACGGGGCTCCGGCAGGCCCCGGCGCCAACACCGAGCTCCCGCACGACGGACTCGAGCTCGTCCGCCGCCGTCGCTCCCATCTCCGGCCGCCGCAGCCCCAGCGCCGTCCGGCTGACCTCCTTGACGGAGAACGCCACGCTGCGGGCGCGTGCCCTCGGCCTCTCCTCCGGCTTCTCCGGCGTCCATATCTGCTCGGCCGCCGCCCCGTAACCCTCTGCGTGGGCTTCTCTGGCGTCAGGACCTCGTCGGCCACAGGGCCAGCCATCCTCAGCTTCTGGGGCGTACCGCTGGAAGTCGCCGACGTCTTGAGCTTCTTGGATGGCGTGGCGGCGTCCGCATCCATGTCGGGGAGTGGACGAGTGCGGCGGCGAGGTGGGAGGATTTGGGTGGAGGAGGGGTATTAACTGAGGTGAAACGGAGTAGATACCGAGATGTATATACGGCAGGTTACCGGGCCGGATATGGCGCCAAGACTTGCGGGAACGGGTGTAGATGGCGCGAAGGTATGTGCGAGGACCACGTGGGCACACGGGACATCCGCGCTAAGATGGTAGACTTGTAGTAGACTAGCAGGCCCTAAAAAAATAGTAGACTAGCAGGCCTGCAGCCCATGCGGCCCATCTTTGACTAGGGAATGGGAAAACAGGCCTGCGCAGGGGTTCTCGATCTTTGCAGTGTGTAACACGAAGCAGCTGTTATGAACCCAAGCATGAGTTTGGTTTGCAGACCAAGTAAATTGGGTTAAATCCATTCCTAGTTTCTGGGTTATCACACCTTAAAATATTTAATTTTAGGATGTAAGTATCTTTTAGAATATGTTCATCTATTAATAGAGTTTTTCGAGAATTTTTCCAAAATTTTTCTGACAATTATTCTCATTTATCCTAGAACTAGGTCCATATTTTTTTTGGAAGGCTCTAAAATCTTTTTCATGAGTCCTAAATATTTTATTTGGATTCCTCGTATCCCAAATTATCTCCAGAGTTTTCCTCAGAATTTTTGGGATTCTTCTGGATATATTTTTCGTGGTTTAAAAGATTTATCTGGACTTTTCTAGATTAATTTTAAGCTTGGAAATATGTTCTGGAAAATGAATTCTTTTTATTTTCATCTCAAGCTGGATTTAATTTATTTTTGGTCCAATTTGCCCTAAGACTATAGAACCGTGCTGTTGAGCTCAGCCACCGCCGTAATCTCATCATCTGTCGCGTTTTGACGATAAAAAGGTAAATCAAAAGCTTCTCCTTGAGGTACCAAAGCGAACACCCATATTTTCATCTTTTGCCTTTCCTTTCGGAAGCTTAATAGCTCGTCAAAGCTACTTGACCGCCACTCACCGTCGATCATCTTACTTGCCAAGTTGGAGTTATCTAGAAACCTTTCCGTTTGTCCTTTCTTTCTTTCTTTCTTTCTTTCTTTCTTTCTTTATCTCGTAGTCGGATCGAGCCATTTCCTTGTTGTCCATCCTTTTAACTCTGTCCTCTCTGACTCCCTAAGATGCCCCATCGTGGTACCCATCCTCTAACCTTTCTTCCCGATCAAACCTTGCTCGAAACGGATTTCCGATCAAACCTTGCTCGAAACGGAACTGTAGCTCGATTTCAGCGTTCTTTTTCGATGGCGCTCCGCTGTCGTAACTACCAACGACTCGACCTGATCTCTCCCTTCTCTTTTTCGCGCTCTCGAATAACCCGTTCATGTTCACCCAGCACTATCAACCCGTTTTCATGGTCGGCCCTCATCCGAACTTGTTTCGGCCCATAACCGAACTCGCTCGGCCATTCTCGTTTCCTCCTTCCTTTACCTCTTCCTTCCTCTCTTTGCTCGCTAACTTGTGGGATCCGCTGGTCAGCCCAATCTCGTTTCTCCCATGGGTAATCTGGACTCAAGGATGAGTCCCAGCCCGATGCGCTGCCTCATCCCAGCTTGCCAAACCCTAGGCCTCCATGCCCCTATAAATCCTGCACGCAACCCTAGGCCCGCATCTCCTCCTGCTCGTACTCCCTCCCCCTGCACAGCCTGCATCTCGCCCAGCACTACCCCTGCTGCCTGAGCTCATGCGCCACCATCAGAGCGCCACCGTCGCCCCTTGCACTGCTGCATTATGCCTCCTCCGCCCTGCAACCATAGCCCCCTGCGCACCTGCGTCTCGCCCAGCGCCGCCCTGCTTAATAGCTTAATAGCTCGTCAAAGCTATTAAGTATTAATTATTTTTCATAATTTAAGATTTGGTTAATTAATCCAAGTTAACCATAATTAAGTAATAACCTAAGATTAATTACAATGTTTAGCTAATAAAATATATAGAGTTTGTTAAGTGTATTTAGTGTTGCTTATAGTAATCTGATATGCTACCTATTATAGTTAATCGGATGTTTAGGGTAACCCACCCCGTTGCCTAACGAGACTAGTTAGTTTAGTTAATACTCGATAAATGACTGCCCAGTGCAGGGTAGTTAGATTATTGTCGTAATGTAATGTTCTTTTGTTTGGATTGCAATTTTATTGTGAAATAACATAAAAGTATATGCATTTCATAACTTGTAACTTTGCATCTCATATAGACTCGACCACTCTCGCTGATGGGGATTATCAGCTGATTCCGGAACCAGAAGGAGTTTGTTCTGAAGACCCTGGAAGTCTCGTCGCGGAATTCTCTAAAGCCCCAAACCCCGGTTCGGAAGATATTAATTTGACTAACCCCAACCCCACCAGCGAAGGCAAGCCCCGGACATAACCCCTACTTTATTACACTGCAACCTATATTATTTATATATATCTGTATGCATTAAGTTTTTAGGAGTTGTTTGGAAACTTTAGTTGCATAATTCCAGGAACCTATGTATTGAACACTAGCACTTGAGTTCGAATAGTTGCTCTGCTTATAGGACCGGTAGAAGTCGAGTGATTTCCTATCACTCGCGCGACTTAGGAATTGTAATGTTTACATTCCTTTTACCACTATAAGGATGCCGGACGGGAGTTTGTGAGGTATCATGGTTGTAATGATACCCCGTCTGTGTTGTGGAATTTGATAAGGTCGCAGTGTGTGGTAGCGGTGGTTAAGCGTTTGAAAGTACTAGCCACATGCCGTGAAATATGGTAAGCGGTAAGCCTAGTAACCAATCGGCCCGAGGAGTGGACATACCCCCCACCACATGTATTTGCTTCTTTTGGTTACTTAATTCGACATGTAGGCATACGTGTTGCTGGGCAACCAGGAGTACGGGTTTTGTAGTCGCGCTACAGACGTACGTCCTGCACTTTGGGAGTGCGTATGACCTGCAGTCGCTTGTGGTGGATCTGATCCACGAGTCGGAATGAAAGGTAAACGGTTGCTTCGGAATGACCCTGTGGTGTTCCAAGCGTGTGAGTTAGGTTTACCTTGCAAGGGTTGAATCTCGATTCAGAATCGTCCGCCTCTCACGATGAATGAGACTGCTTACCCCCTTTATCACATAGAGTAACAAGAGCAACTTTGTGATTATGAAACTGATGTTTGATTAGAGATTCTACCATGATTTGAGTAATTATAGGTGCTCACCTAGACTGGTTAATCAACTAGAACCTGAAAGTTAAAAGTTGAAACTAAGGATCTACTCTTTGTTGCTTTTCAGCTGAAAACCTTACCCAAAACCCGAAAAGCCTGCATAAGTCTAGTTACATGGCTAAGTATACCATGAGCGGGTAAGTCTTGCTGAGTATTAGTATACTCAGCCTTGCTTTTATTGATCTACTTCAGGTAATCCTCCTGATGAGCCAGCGTTCATTACACCGTGGCCCTACCCCTTGCCTGATGGTTGGTCCGTGGAATGGGATCCGTCCCCGGCCAACACAGATTCCGCCGAGTGATATTATGCCAGGGCCAGCATAATATCTGTAATAACGACGTGTACAATGTCTACACTTTTCAAACTCCGCTGCTTTGATTGAAAACTTAAACCTGTTTTGTAATAATCTCTCCTCAGTGGGAGCTAATGATACTTTGTATATTTTTGTAATACAACTGCCTGTGGTGTAAAATATATTGGCATTATATCTCTGGACTCACCTTCATGTGAGGTACCTTGTTGGATCCTGCGTTCGGTGGTTTATCGGGACGTTACCCGACAGACCAATAGTATTATACCGTTTGAAGTACGAGGTAGCCCTCCGGTGAGGACTCGCGTACTTGAGCCGGTGTAATTCAGGTTGGTTCTACCACAGCTGGTATCAGAGCTAACAAGTGTACCCTGGAGATATAATTAGCCTTAAAAAGTAATTTTTAGTATAAAAATTGATTAATCAAGTATTTGCGAACTATGTTGGTTCGTTAAGGATTATGTATAGTACGTAAGCTCTAGGGTAATGTTATTAAGGGAATTAGAGGTGGCTGTATATATATAAATAACTCTAACTTCTAGCATTATTTTTTCTGTTGAAACTTAATTTCATGCACAATTCAACTTTACTTTCTGTAACGACATCTTCGATCGTGAGGTAAGAAGGTAAGGATCCTCAGCCAACTGAGGGAGCTTAGCCTTCCTGTCGGTGATGCGAACCGAACGCTGTTTCTCAAGCAGTGGCCTACTTGAGATGCTGCCAATGTACCAATTTCGATTGACTACATTGGGAGTACATGGTTCGGCGCAGGGTATGGCGATCGCTGTTCATACCCCCGCATTTTGTGGTACCCCCGTGAATACGTTATTCAAATGACGTATGTTAACGTTGTCTGTATGGCAGTAATTGTACAGATGCTGTTTCTATAGTGAGCAGTAATGAATGGGGACGCTTTCATGACATGCTGGCATGAAAGGTTCATTGGATATATATATGCATTATGGTTTTCTGCAGGTACACTAACCACGATTCCGAAACTAGGACGGATAGGGTTTATCGACTAGTTAATAGTGAGAGACGTATTCATATTGTGCCACCGTAACTAACCACGTAAGACCAAGATTACTTGGCAGTTAATTTTGGTTGAGAGGTCGATTAGTGCGTGCATGCATAATACACTAATCAATAAAATCAATGCATACTTATTTGTTATCTGAAAATAGGTACATGTTGGTTTTTCTTAGTTTGGGTAAGTAGGAATCTTTAGTTGGGTATCTTAGGTATCCATCTGATTTCCAGCCTTTGCTGTTATCAGAATCAGCTATCTTAATCCATTTTAACTTGTAAATTCTCAACAGGGTAAAAATATCTTACCATTTGCAATGTTGTCGCAGATGGCTGCTCCTGCTAATGCCTTTTGGGATCAGGAGGGGCACTTTCACACTAATGCTCTGCACTGGGAAGGGTTTCCTCGTCTCTTGTGGGAATCCTTGAGTCTGTTTCATTATACAGAGCCTCCTCTGTATGATGGGGTAGAATATCATGAAGAAGGAGTTCCTCGCTGCAGGGTTAAGATGATAATTCCTCAACACCCTTTCCGCTCCTCATGGCATCCCATAGAAGTGGAAGTGGTTGGATATCGTCTGGTTGATACCTTTGAAACTGCTACCTTAGAAGCCATCAAACTTTTCTGTAATCAGCATCCAATGGAAGTTGCCGCATATCCTATTGGGTTATTTCCTACAATAGACGCTGGTAACTTGGAATGGGATTTTCGGACAGACCATCTTGGTCATATGCTAGGAGATCTGGCTAAAGAAACCGTTCGTATCATTACCAGGTTTATGGATGTGCAACATCATTACCAGATGCTACTGCATCATGGTGTGAGTCAGTTAACTGGAGTGGCTCAAAGCCACTATCGGAATGCTGACCATCAAGTAACCCAAATAGAGGAATTACAAGCCTTGGTGACTCAAAAGGATGAAATCATCGCCGCAAGGGATGAGACAATCCTTCATCGAGAAGATCAGATCAATGAGAGAGATCATATTATCACTCAGCGCGACGCTGTTATTGAGTTTCTACAGGAGCAAATTCATGATCTGATACTTGAAGCGGATGATGCCCAGGCTCACATTGAGGAATTGCAGCAGCAACCGATACTTCCCGCTATACCCATAGTACCTGAAGAAGAAGAAGAAGATCCAGAAGAGATCGAGGGTGTCTCAGAGCTTGACTCTGAGCACAGGGATCCAGTTCTCAGTCCTTATCACTCTCCCTCGGGCAGTCAGTCTTCTGTAGGCAACTTCGACGATTTTTAAATCGTTGACTTTCGAGATGTAATCCAAGGGAATGTAATAACTTAAGTAATTAGTAGCTTAGCTAGACCTCGTGCCATTTGTTGTAACATAGATGGCCTGCGTAAGGATCTTTCGGAGGTGTGATGCGGAAAACAATCAGAACCCGTGTTGTAATATAAGTTTCCTGTTTTATCATCCTGTTCATTATCCTTATGATTTTGGAATGAGATGGTCAAATGGAGTATGAGCATTGTTTATTTAAGTCATACATCCTCTGAAATTGGGAGTAAGGCTATATGGTTAATGATGGACATCTCCTTTGTTTCAGATGGTTGGAGCCACACGCGGAACCCCGGAAGGTTTCCGGGCTGATCAGGCCAGCGGTTCTCAACAACCGCCACCACCTCCTCCCAACCTTGCCGAAGTTATGGCTCGGCAAACGGAGTTGCTTAACTTGCTGGTTCAAGCACAGCAGAACCAGCAGCATCAACAATTCCGAGGAGGCCGTGATGATCGCAATCCTCCTGTGGCTAGTTACCAAGATTTCCTCAGTACCCAGCCGCCCTTTTTCAGTAAGGCCGAAGAACCTTTGGATGCCGAATCGAATCGAAGTTCGCTTTACTGACAATACCGTGTGCGGACTCTAGCAAAGCTTCCTTTGCTGCCCAACAACTCCGTGGTGCTGCTCGGATCTGGTGGGACAATTTCTATGCCATGCAACCTGCAGGGCATGTTATTACTTGGGATGACTTTTGGACAACCTTCAGAGCCCATTATATTCCAGCCGGATTACTGGAGCGAAAGCTTAATGAATTCCTGGCTCTTACTCAAGGCACCAGTACAGTTTTGCAGTACGCACAGAATTTCAATCATCTGTGCCAATATGCGGGGTATCATGCGGATAACGATGCTAAGAAACAAGATCGTTTCCGTCGGGGCCTTAACACCAAACTCAAGGAACGCCTGAATCTTGTGAGGGCTAATACTTTCAGTGAGTTGGTTAACATGGCCTTAACTCAAGAAGATTGCATCGTGGCACATTATGCCGAGAAAAAGCGGAAGACTCCTACTGGACCCTCGAGTGCTCAACCACCGAGGTATCGGGTTATTCCCAATACGCCGCCCAAAGCACCACAGCGCAATGCCCCAACGGGTAGATTGGTTTTCAGGCCGCCTCAATAGCAAGGAAGGTACAGACCTCCCGTACCCCCGCAACAAGCACAACAATCTGGCCAACGGCCAAATATTCAACAAGTGCCACAGAGAGGCAGCAATTATCGCTGTTTCAATTGCGGGAGTGCGGATCATTTTATCCGAGATTGTCCGTGGCCCAAGAAGCCTAATCCAGGGCAAAGCTCTACCCAAGGAAACCCGAACAAGGGCAAGAAGCCGGTAATGCAAGTCCGGCAAGGACGAATTAATTTCACCACTCTGGCAGAACTTCCAGATGGAGCTCCCGTCATGTCGGGTACATTTTCTATTCACCATCAACCAGTTGTTACGTTATTTGATTCAGGAGCAACACATAGTTTCATTAGTAACAACTGTGGTACCCGATTAGGACTTGATTCTTGTCCTATCCAGGGGTCATATATGATCTCTACCCCTGGAGGAAATATTACTTCCAACCAAATAGTTAAAAGTGTGCCAATTCAACTGGGTAGTAAAGAGATCAAAACTGATTTGGTTTTACTAAGTTTGGAGGGTATTGATATTATACTTGGGACCGATTGGATGACTAAACATCGAGTACGGTTAGACATATCTTACCGAGTTGTTGAAATTGATTCACCCTACTATGGGATCACCACCCTTTATCTGCCCCAGCCAGAATGTCTGCGTCCTTGTACTTATGCTATCACAGATATCAAAGTCAAGGATATTCCTATAGTATGTGAATACCCTGATGTCTTTCCAGACGATTTGCCTGGAATGCCACCAGATAGAGACATCAAGTTCATCATTGAACTTCAACCTGGTACTGCTCCTATTTCAAAAAGGCCGTATCGCATGCCTCCAAATGAATTAGCAGAACTGAAGATTCAGCTCCAAGATCTTCTTGATAAGGGTTATATACGCCCAAGTGCTTCACCTTGGGGGTGCTCTGCTCTCTTTGTCAAGAAGAAAGACGATAGCCTAAGGCTATGTGTCGATTACCGTCCACTCAATGCGGTTACTATCAAAAATAAGTATCCTCTTCCCCGCATTGACATTTTGTTCGATCAACTAGCTGGAGCAAAGGTCTTTTCTAAGATTGATTTACGCTCTGGTTATCATCAGATTAAAATCAGGCCTAGTGACATTCCGAAAACGGCCTTCTCAACCAGATATGGACTTTATGAATATCTGGTTATGTCATTTGGACTCACTAATGCACCGGCATATTTCATGTATCTCATGAATTCCGTATTTATGCCGGAACTTGATAAATTCGTCGTGGTCTTCATCGATGACATTTTGATATACTCCAAAACCAAAGAAGACCATGCTGATCATTTACGTGTCGTTCTTCAACGACTATGTGATCATCGCCTTTATGCCAAATTCTCGAAATGTGAATTCTGGCTGGATAGTGTGAAATTTTTGGGACATACTATCTCTAGTGAAGGCATATCGGTTGATCCAACCAAAGTTCAAGAAGTTATGGACTGGAACCCTCCCACTTCAGTCCATCAAATTTGAAGTTTTCTTGGATTGGCAGGATATTATCGCCGATTCATTCCAGACTTTTCTAAAATAGCTAAACCCATGACTGAGCTATTAAAGAAAGAAGTTAGATTCTGCTGGAATGAAAAATGTGAGGAAGCATTCCATACCTTGAGAAAACTTCTGACAACTGCTCCAGTGCTAGCTCAGCCAGATAGCACTCAATCTTTTGATGTCTATTGCGATGCTTCTGGAATTGGCCTTGGTTGTGTTCTTATGCAAAACAATCGGGTCATTGCCTATGCATCAAGTGCACTTCGGACTCATGAGCAAAACTATCCAACGCATGATCTTGAATTAGCATCAGTTGTTCATGCCCTCAAGATCTGGAGACATCATCTTATGGGCGCTAAGTGTAATATCTACACTGACCATAAGAGCCTCAAGTATATTTTTACCCAAGCTGACCTAAATATGAGGCAAAGGCGTTGGTTGGAATTAATCAAAGATTATGACCTTGAGGTACACTATCATCCGGGCAAAGCTAATGTGGTTGCGGATGCACTTAGACGCAAGTCACATTGTCACTGTTTAACCATATCCACCTTTAGTGACACTCTTTGCCATCAGATGAGAAAACTCAATTTAGAGATCATTCCTCAAGGTAGTCTGAATCTGCTATCTATTGAGTCTACTCTCCGAGATAAAATCATCATGTCGCAACTACATGATGAGGGTATCAAAATCATCAAATCAAAGTTATCCCAGGGAGAAGCCAAATATAAGTGTTTTCACACTGATCATCAAGGAGTCCTATGGTTCAACAATCGCATTGTTGTGCCTAAAGATCATCCACTTCGTAAGCAAATCCTTGATGAAGCACATTTGTCCAAATTCTCTATTCATCCTGGTAGCACCAAGATGTATCAAGACCTACGACATCATTTTTGGTGGACCAGAATGAAAAGAGAAATTGCCAAATATGTATCTGAGTGTGACACTTGCCAGAGAGTCAAAGCTAGCCACTTAAAAGCTTCTGGTACACTTCAGCCATTACCCATTCCGTCATGGAAATATGAAGACATTAGCATGGATTTCATTGTCGGTCTTCCCAACACATCTCAAAAGCATGACTCCATATGGGTAATCATTGATAGACTCACAAAAACAGCTCATTTTCTTCCTGTGCATACCACTTACTCTGCTAAGAAGTATGCCGAAGTCTATCTGGAATAAATCGTTCGATTGCATGGGGTTCCAAAAACCATCATCTCTGATCGAGGGCCCCAATTTATTGCACGGTTTTGGGAGCAATTGCAATCAGCTCTAGGAACCAAATTGATTTGAAGCTCTACGTATCATCCCCAGACTGATGGGCAGACTGAGCGAGTCAACCAAATCCTTGAAGACATGCTCCGAGCTTGTATTATTCACTATGGTACAAGTTGGGACAAGTGCCTTGCTCTAGCTGAATTCTCTTATAACAACAGTTATCAAGCTAGTCTTCAAATGGCTCCTTTTGAAGCATTATATGGCCGCAGATGCCGAACTCCTTTGAGTTGGTCAGAGACCGGTGAACGCAAAATCTTCGGACCAGACCTAGTCGTGGAAGCTGAAGATAAGGTTAAGGTTATTCAGTCTAATCTTAAAACCGCTCAGTCCAGACAGAAGAGCTATGCAGATAAGAGGAGGAAACCTCTACAATTCCAAAAAGGAGATTTTGTCTATCTCCGAGTATCTCCTATCAAAGGTGTCCAACGTTTCGGCATAAAAGGGAAATTAGCACCCCGGTATGTCGGACCCTTTGAAATTCTTAATGTTTGTGGCCCAGTGGCTTACAAACTTCGTCTTCCATCTCAATGGGCGGCTATTCACGATGTCTTCCATGTCTCTCAACTAAAGAAGTGTGTCAAAGTACCCATGGAAATCGTTGAGACATGTGCCATTGAGATTGAACCCGATCTATCGTACATTGAACAACCTCTTCGAATCCTGGATACTAAGGAAAGGTTCACCAGAAGAAGGGCAGTTAAAATGTACAAGATCTTATGGGATCATCACACCGAGGAAGAAGCGACTTGGGAAACAGAGTCCTATCTTCAACGGAATTTCCCAGAGTTCCTGCAAGCCAATCCCCAAATCTAATCATCCATTTCTGTTCAGCTTCGGAATCTCGGGACGAGATTCTTTTTAAGGGGGGAAGGCTGTAATATCCAGGTAGTTAGACAACTAGATAGTAAGTTTGAATGTATTGTATGTATGTTATGAGTTGTACAGAAGACTAGGGGTGTAATTGTAAATTATAGATTTTTATAAGTTCCTATGTGCAATTGCGTGAAAATGCTCTTAAATGTCAAATTCAAATGACTATAGAGAAGAAAAGTACAAATATTAAGTTATAACCTAAAAGAAATAGATTTTGTATGAAACCAAGGGCCTATGTGTAATTAACACAAATATAAGGGTTACATATGAAATGGTTGGAATATAAAAGTCAAATTCAAATTTACTTAAGGGTTAAGGTGTAAAAAATACAAGTAATCATGACAGGTCAGAAAATTTGTAATCATGCCCAAAATTTGATCCATTTTAGGTGGGCAAAGACAAATTTAACTTAAATTCCATCTTGTTTCAAAATGTAATCTAAAGAGTTGTAAACTTTGAGTTTCTGAACCTAAGCCCTAAAACAATGTTGTAGAGTTTGAAAAACTCTACAACTTTCATGTTGACCATTTTCTCATTTGACCTTTGTAGCAGTGAGAAATTTTAGTTTTTAGAGGGGTCCCTGAACTTTTTGGAAATCACAAACAAGTCCCCCTGACACCTCCCTGCTTCGTCTTCCTCTGCCACCGCTGCTTCCCTCTCTGCCCTCTGCTCCTGCCACCGCCGCTCACCGCCGGCACAGGCCCCCGAGCTCCACCTCCAGCTGCTACACATGCCCACGCGTCATCCCCTCTCGATCCCGACCTCTTTCCTCTCCCCTGGTGGCTTCTCGCGCGCGCGCCACGACGACCCCGAGCCTCCTCCGGCCGCCACCTCCTCACCGCCGTGGAGAGCTCGCCGCAGCGCCTTAATTCCCTGTCTCCCGTGCGCAATAGCATTCTCTTGACACCCACACTCTATTCCTCCAGCTCCAGAGCCCAATCCCGAGCGTTCGACCCACATTCCTCCGCCGCCATCTCCTTTAACTCCGGCCGCGCACGGCACGCCCGTGGGCAGCCCACACCAGACCATCTCCGCCCCAATCAACCTGTGCACAAGTTTTCCCGGAGTTCACTGGTGCTCCTCGACCACTCGTTGTCCTCCAATTGCAACTGGAGCTTCGTCTCCGACGAAGCGCCGCCGCCGCCACCTTCGGCCTCACCGTGGGCAGCTCGCTCCGAGCCTTTCCACACCACCACGATACCCTAGCCAGCACTACATCACCCCTGTGAAGCTTCCCGACCCATCCATTGACCCTCTAGTCCAGCACATCTCCCTCCCGACGATCGCCGGCGTTCTTCTTCACCACCGTCGCTACTGTCTCTGTCGGTCATTTCAAATCCGACACGAATCCTTCCAATTGGTTGTACCTACACGTTCCCCGTGACTCACTGGTTCTCGTGCGCAGGTCCTTTGCCGACATTGATCGCCGGAACCTCACCATCGACGGAGACCTCGCCGCCACCATCTCGGGTTCTAGTCGAGCTCCATCTTTCCGGTCACCCCAACCCTCGACAAGTGGTGCCACAGAACCACCGTAAGCCCCTGAGTCTTCCCCTGCCCTTAGACCTCGCCGCCGGTGGCCGCCGTCGCCGGAACACGGCCGCCCCGGCCTTGCTCTGCTCTGGTTCATAGCCAAGGACCTCGGGTTAGAAGAGTCAAAAGTTCAGGGGGTTATGTGCACAACCATAGACTCAGAGGAATAGTACCGAAGGACCCCTTTGTGTAAATTAGGTTGTCAACTTAGAAATTCTGTATTTATTCGAGGAAAAATTATAAAAATACAAACTAAATTTTGTTGGAATCCTTAAGTCAAATTCGACTACTTTTGTTTAGGAAGTTTGAGCTGTAGGTGTATATTTTCTGATGTAGATTAAATATTAGAAAATAAGTGTTTTAATTGTATCTCATGTTGTAGGTATGTGTTAAAGCTGAAATTTGGAACCTAGATTGTATGTGCTATTTATAGCTATGTGTAAAAAGTTCGAGTACTTTACTGTTCATTTGCTTAGATTTCAAGTACTTTTTGTTATATGTTGATAAAAGTTACTTAATTTAATTCCAAATCTGTTCCTTCATATTTAGGGCTGAAAACTTTATCTTAGCTTTGTTACAATAGGAGTAATCTAAGATAAAAATTTGAGAATTAGAAACCTAATATAACTTGAGTTATAAGTTTCAAGCTTAAATTCAAAGGTAATTCATAAATAATAATTATTATGCATGAAAAATTATGAAACTTTTCTGGAATATTAGTCTTGAGTAATTCATGATGTTCTTAAATTTTGAACCCTAGTTTTAGTGTAAAACTCCAGCTATAATTATATTTTGAATTTCCAATTATAATCTTGTTTAATTTTGTGGCTTAGTTCCTTTTAGAGTAAAATTTCAATAAAACCCACCTATGATAATTTTCATAAGTATTAATTATTTTTCTTAATTTAAGATTTGGTTAATTAATCCAAGTTAACCATAATTAAGTAATAACCTAAGATTAATTACAATGTTTAGCTAATAAAATATATAGAGTTTGTTAAGTGTATTTAGTGTTGCTTATAGTAATCTGATATGCTACCTATTATAGTTAATCGGATGTTTAGGGTAACCCACCCCGTTGCCTAACGAGACTAGTTAGTTTAGTTAATACTCGATAAATGGCTGCCCAGTGCAGGGTAGTTAGATTATTGTCGTAATATAATGTTCTTTTGTTTGGATTGCAATTTTATTGTGAAATAACATAAAAGTATATGCATTTCATAACTTGTAACTTTGCATCTCATATAGACTCGACCACTCTCGCTGACGGGGATTATCAGCTGATTCCGGAACCAGAAGGAGTTTGTTCTGAAGACCCCGGAAGTCTCGTCGCGGAATTCTCTGAAGCCCCGAACCCCGGTTCGGAAGATATTAATTTGACTAACCCCAACCCCACCAGCGAAGGCAAGCCCCGGACATAACCCCTACTTTATTACACTGCAACCTATATTATTTATATATATCTGTATGCATTAAGTTTTTAGGAGTTGTTTGGAAACTTTAGTTGCATAATTCCAGGAACCTATGTATTGAACACTAGCACTTGAGTTCGAATAGTTGCTCTGCTTATAGGACCGGTAGAAGTCGAGTGATTTCCTATCACTCGCGCGACTTAGGAATTGTAATGTTTACATTCCTGTTACCACTATAAGGATGCCGGACGGGAGTTTGTGAGGTATCATGGTTGTAATGATACCCCGTCTGTGTTGTGGAATTTGATAAGGTCGCAGTGTGTGGTAGCGGTGGTTAAGCGTTTGAAAGTACTAGCCACATGCCGTGAAATATGGTAAGCGGTTTACCTTGCAAGGGTTGAATCTCGATTCAGAATCGTCCGCCTCTCACGATGAATGAGACTGCTTACCCCCTTTATCACATAGAGTAACAAGAGCAACTTTGTGATTATGAAACTGATGTTTGATTAGAGATTCTACCATGATTTGAGTAATTATAGGTGCTCACCTAGACTGGTTAATCAACTAGAACCTGAAAGTTAAAAGTTGAAACTAAGGATCTACTCTTTGTTGCTTTTCAGCTAAAAACCTTACCCAAAACCCGAAAAGCCTGCATAAGTCTAGTTACATGGCTAAGTATACCATGAGCAGGTAAGTCTTGCTGAGTATTAGTATACTCAGCCTTGCTTTTATTGATCTACTTCAGGTAATCCTCCTGATGAGCCAGCGTTCATTACACCGTGGCCCTACCCCTTGCCTGATGGTTGGTCCGTGGAATGGGATCCGTCCCCGGCCAACACAGATTCCGCTGAGTGATATTATGCCAGGGCCTGCATAATATCTGTAATAACAACGTGTACAATGTCTACACTTTTCAAACTCCGCTGCTTTGATTGAAAACTTAAACCTATTTTGTAATAATCTCTCCTCAGTGGGAGCTAATGATACTTTGTATATTTTTGTAATATAACTGCTTGTGGTGTAAAATATATTGGCATTATATCTCTGGACTCACCTTCGTGTGAGGTACCTTGTTGGATCCTGCGTTCGGAGGTTTATCGGGACGTTACTCGACAGACCAATAGTATTATACCGTTTGAAGTACGAGGTAGCCCTCCGGTGAGGACTCGCGTACTTGAGCCGGTGTAATTCAGGTTGGTTCTGCCACACCGCCGGTGGTCCTCCTCGCCGGGATTTGATCTCTGCCATGATGTCCCTCGGTTCAAACCGGCCACGGACCCAATTGCAAGCTTTCATTTCTTTCTAGGGTCCTCTCTGCAAAATATTAGTACCCCCTCAATTCAAATCAGCCAACTTTGAAAATCTGTAGAAAATCATAGAAAAATCAAAAAATTGTCAAACCAGTTCTGTTATGCTCTAAAGTTTAGTTTGAAACTTAATGCTTTATGTGTTATTTTAGAGTTTAACAAAAGGGAATCTTGTATGTATCTCTTGCATGCTAGCTTTATTTCATGTGATTTTTGGTATGCAACTTGTATATGATATAGGTGAACTTGTGTGCAAATTTCATCACCAACACTGTACTCTAACTTGAACCAATTTAAACTTGTGCAAAGTAGGTTTGAAGTAAAGTAAATTTTATTCAAGCATGCTACTCATGCTTTTATACTTAGATCTTTTTACCATGTGTTGTTCTAATGTTGAATAATGCATAGTAAATTTTGAGTAATTTTATAGCACTATTTTCCTAAGGATTTGATTTAAACTTAACATTTGAATTTAATTCAAATAACTTAGCTTCTCCTTTCAACAATTTATGAAAAATTTATAGCGAGCTCATCAGATAGAGGTAAACCCATTTATCAAAATTCAAGGCTAGAACCTCCATAGTTTTCAAACTAAAAATAAAACTTGTTATCTTAAGTTTGAATTTGTGCATTTTTTTTACTTCTATTCTGTTATGTTTAAAAATATGAAAAATTAATAGAAGTCTTGTAATAGCTTCAGGTATGTGTAATTAAATTCCTAACCTTAGTACTCCTATGCTTGAAGCTATAGAAATTAATTATGATGCTAGTAGAGCCAATTGGTTTAATATACCATAAGTAGGTTGAAATTCTTGGGATTCCAATCCTTGTTTTGGGATGCTTTGGCTGTGAATTGTTGGATTGCAACTTTATCGTGAAGGAAAGTTATTAACTGAATAATCACTTAATTCAAATCATTGCATATCATGTAGAATTGACGACTCTTGAAGACGGAACCTACGAGTTGGTCTAGGAACCCGAGCAGGGTATTTCTGAAGACCAAGCGAACGTCGCCGAAGGTCTTACTGAAGCCCCGAACCAAAGTTCGGAAGTAATTGACATTCCTAACCCCAGCCCCACCCACGAAGGCAAGCCCCGGTGCATAACCCAGTATTTTAGATTATGCACTTATATTACTATATATCTATCTTGTGCATTAAGTGTTAGGAGTTGATATGAAACTCTAGTTGCATGAAACCTAGGAACCTATGTAATGTTTGTCCGAGTCCTTACCGAATAGATGCTCTGCTAATAGGACCAGCAGAAGTCGAGTGATTTCCTATCACTCGCGCGATATAAGAGTTGGTTGTTTACTATTTTGCAATCACTATAAGGATCACGGACAGGATTATGTGCAGCACCATGAATTGGAATGGTACCCGTCTGTGTTGGTTTAAGTTTGATAAGGCTGCAGTGTATGGTAGTGGTGGTCAAGTGTTTGAAAGTACTAGCCACATACTGTAAATATGGTACGCGGTAAGCCTAATACCTGATTGGCCCGGCTAGTGGATTTACCCCACCACTCGAATTTGGTCTTGTTCCACACACGCACCAACGTGTGGGAATATGTTCTGCATAGCAGACAGGAGTACGGTCATACAGCCGTGCTGTAGACACACGTCCTGCACATTGGATGTGCGTATGGTCCTGCAGTCGCTTGTGGTGGCCCTGATCCATGCCCCGGAATAAGATGGGAAAGGTTGCCCGGAAAGGAAAGTTTCTGAGCGTTGATCCTTGCAAGGTTATGAAATTCGATTCAGAATCATCCGTTTCTCGCGGAGATTGAGACTACTTGATACTTCTACCACATAGAGTAATAACAGTAACAGGTAATGGAATAATTTTGATGTATGCTGAATATCTACCTTGCTTGACTAGTATTGGTGCTTACCTAGAATGATTAAAAGAAACTAGAATTTGAAAGCTAAAATATGAAAGTGAAAGACATACTCTTTGTTGCTTTTCAGCAAAAGAAAACTAGAGCTGTTCAAACTATCATGGTCTAGATATGGGCTAAGTATACTCAAATGTCGGGTAAGCCTTGCTGAGTATCAGTATACTCAGCCTTGCTAGTAATGTGATTTTTAGGTATGCCATTCGAGGACTCTGTGGCTAGTTCTCCTTGGCCCTATTCTGTTCCGCTTGGCTGGTCCGTGGAATGGGATCCGTCCCCAGCCGGCAATGACCCATCGGAATGACGCCATGCTTGGGGCTAAGTATGGTGCCTACCGCTGCGACATATGTAGTCGCGTTGTTTTTCCGCTGCTAACTCTGAATGCTGTCTGTTAAACTTAAAGTTTCAAATAACACTTGTATAAATTTGTATTAGTTAGGGTAAAACAAAACCTCTGTGTAATAATGTTTAATTATCCTGTGGTGTAAAAGTTGTGAGCTGTTGTAAGTCTGGACTCGCCTTTGTGCGAGGTAAACCTACGTCGATCCTGTGTAACCGTGGTTGAATCGGGCGGTGACCCGACAGACCAATGAGTTGTTCCGTTTGAAGTACGATGAGATCCTGTCACCTGTATAGCGATCGTCTGTGCACTTGAACCGGAATAATTCAGGCGGTTCTGCCACAGCTGGTATCAGAGCTGTAGGTTTATGCTTACAGATTGCAGCAGCTCTTAAAAATATTTTTAGAATAAAAATTTGTTTAACAAAAGAGTTTACAAATTACGTTGGACTCGTTAAGGTTTGTGCTTAGATCGTAAAGCCCTAAGGGTTTATATGGGAGTTGTCAGGTGGCTACTAATATATATATATATGGTACTACTCTAACTTCCAGCACTATATTTCTGTATAAAACTTACTTTCGAGCACAATCCACCTTATATTCTGTAATGACTAATTCGACGATAAGGTAAGAGGGTAAGGATCCTCAGCCAACTGAGAGAGATTAGCCTTCCTGTCAGTGATGCGAATCGAACGCTGTTTCTCAAGCAGTGGCTTACTTGATATGCTGCTAATATATCAACAATTAGTTGATCATATTGGGAGTATATGGTTAGGCACAGGGTATGGTGATCGCTGCTCATACCCCCGTTTCATACGGTACCCCCGTGAATACGTTGCAGACGTAACGTATGTTAACTCTTTGTATGATATGTGGTAGGTGTAGTTATGGTTTGATGGTAATTCGTAGATTTCCAAGATGTAACATAAAGACCACCAGTTATGATCCATAAACTCGAGTTCCCGTTAGGTTAACTTTTGAGCTATCAATCTATTGCACCATCTCCATATGTTTTATTTTTGTGCGGTATATTTCTGAAAATGGAAGCAAGTATTGGTGATTTCTAATGGATATCTTCCATTCTTCAGATGGTTGGCGCTATGCGTGGAACCCCTGAAGGTTTCAGGCCGGACCAGGCTAGCGGTTCCCAACAATCGCCCCAGCACGGCCAAATCTAGTAGAAGTGATGGCACGGTAAACTGAACTACTTAATCAGCTAGTACAGGCACAGATGAACCAATTCCATCACCAGCCTCGAGGTTAGGATGAACCCCCATCTGCTGGTTATCAGGACTTCTTCAATACCTAGCCCCCACTGTTCCACAAGACTGAAGAGCCTCTCGATGCCGATGCATGGCTCGTACTATTGAGTCCAAGTTTGTGCTACTATTCGTACCATGTTCAGAAGCAAATAAAGCACTTTTCGCAGCACAACAGCTTTGCGGCACTGCCCGCATTTGGTGGGATCATTATTATGCCATGCAGCCAGAAGGACATGTGATCACGTGGGAAGAGTTCCGAACCGCCTTTAGGGCGCATCATATTCCTGAAGGACTGATTGAGTGGAAGCTAAATGAATTCTTAGCTCTTACCCAGGGAACCTGCACCGTGATGCAGCACGCACATGCTTTCAATCACCTGTGTCAGTATGCGGACTATCATGCAAATACCGATGCCAAGAAATGAGTGTTTCTGTCGTGGCCTGAATACCAAGCTCAAGGAACGATTGAATCTTGTTAAGACTAATACTTTTAATGAGCTGGTCAATATGGCGATTACTCAGGAAGATTGTATTTCAGCCCATAGGGCTGAGAAGAAGCGAAAGATACCCACTGGACTGTGGCAGAACCGCTTGAATTATTCCGGCTCAAGTGCGCTAGTCATCGCTATACAGCCGATAATAACTCAACACACTTCAAACGGAACAACCCATTGGTCTGTCGGGTCTCCGCTCGATACAACCATGGTTCAATAGGATCGAAGCAGGTTTACCTCGCAAGAAGGCGAGTTTACAATCATAGTACAGCTCATCAACTTTTAATTTACAAAAACGTAAATATTATTACAAACCCTGTTCAAATTTAATGTAAACTTATACAAATAGCATTTACAACGACAAGCTACATAGCTTGTCCAAGTTCACAGTGGAAAGAAAATAAGTTCGCGACTATACAAGTCGCGAAGGTTGACACCGTACTTAGCCCAAAGCTTGGTGTCACTCAGGAGGGTCACTGCCAGCCGGGGACGGATCCCACTCCACGGACCAGCCAAAAGGAACAGAAGTTGGCCATGCAGGGTTATCCGTGGGGTTCTCGAAAGTCATACCTAAAAAATTTACTAGCAAGACTGAGTATACTAATACTCGGCAAGACTTACCCGCTTCGTGGTATACTTAGCCAGGTAACTAGACTTATGAAGGCATTGCAAAGGTTCTGGGTTTATTTTCAGCTGAAAAGCAACAAAGAGTATGATCTATTTTCAAATTTTAGCTTTCAAATTATAGTTGATTATCCATTCTAGGTAAGCACCTACACTAAGCAAGCAAGGTTGAGATTAATTTTCATCAAGATAATTCCATTAATAGTTACACTTTTTACTCTATGTGGTAGAAGGAATAAGCAGTCTCAATTTCCATGAGAGACGGACAATTCTGAATCGAATTTCAAACCTTGCAAAGCAAACCTAACTCACACGCTTGGAACACCAAAGGGTCGTTCCAAAGCAACCGTTTGCCTTTCCTTCCGGGTTGTGGAACAGGGCCACCACAAGCGACTGTAGGACCGTACGCACACCAATTGTGCAGGACATACGTCTGTAGCGTGACTACATGACCGTACTCCTGTCCGCTGTGCGGAATGTACTTCCGCACGTCGGTGCGTGAGAAAAACCAAATTACGAGTGGTGGGAGGTATGTCCACTTGCCGGGCCGATCGGTTACTAGACTTGCCGCTTTACCATATTTCGCGGCATGTGGCTAGTACTTTCAAACGCTTAGCCACCACTACCACACACTGCGACCTTAACAACTTTTATCAAAATAGATAGGGTAAACCTTCAGGTCATGATACTGCACATGACCCTATCTATTATCCTTATAGTGATTGCAGAATAGTAAACATGCAACTCCTATATCGCGAGAGTGACAGGAAATCACTCGACTTTTACCGGTCCTATTTAGCAGAGCGTCTATGCGATAAGGACTCGGGTACAATACATTGTATTCCTAATATTTATGCAACTAGGGTTTCATTTCAACTCCAAGACGTAATGCAAGATATATAATATATATAAGTAAAATGGTAATAAATTAAAATACTGGGGTATGCATCGGGGCTTGCCTTCTTGAGTGGGGTTGAGGGCAGGAGTGTCAGAGACTTCCGAACTTTGGTTCGGGACTTCAGCTAGAGTCTCGGCAACGTTTGTTGGGTCTTCAGAAAACCCTTGGTCTTGTTCCAGGACTAGCTCGTAGTCTCCGTCGTCGAGTGTCGTCGATTCTACATGGTATGCAATGATTTAAGTGAGATCGTGCTTGAGTTAAAGATTTTATTTCATGATAAAGTTGCAATCCAACAAATTAATGAACATAAACTCATGTAACAGGGGGGGTGGGGTTTCAAACTACCATTTATACTTAGGTTATGTCATTTTAATGGAATTACTTTGAAGTAATTCGACCAGTTTGATTTTTATTTTGAAAACCATAAAGATTTTGTCCTTGAATTTTTGTGGATAAGTTTATTTTTAATAAATAAGCTTATCGTGAATTTCCTATAATTTTCTGCAAATAGAAACTAAAATATTTGAATTTGAATTCAAACTCCAAGTTTAAATTCAAATCCCAAGCAATCAGAATTATAAATTTTTGGAAATTTAATTATGAACTAATTATCATCAAATTAGGTTAGGGTAAAAAGATCTAAACAAATAAGTCTTAGGAACATGCTTAACTAAATTCAAACCCTTTTAAATTTGATTTGCACAAGTTCAAAAGAACTTAAACTACAAAATAGCACTGAGCATGAAATTTTTTCACTAGCTCACACATGACCTAAAGAAGCTACATACTAAAAATCACAAGAAAATAAGCTAGTATGCAGAAGTTATGCATAATATACCCTTTTACCTTAAGTTTAAAATAGATTCAAAAGTGTTTAGTTTCAAACCAAACTTCATTAATTAAAGTTGTAGAGTTTGAATTCTAGTTTCCAACAAAACCGGTTTGGCAATTTTTGGATTTTCCTACAATTTTCTATCAATGTTACAAGCCGGCAGCTTGCCCACATGAAATAACAAAAACGTTTACAGGGGGGTCCTTAGTTCCTTGCACATGGGTCCTTAGAACAGGAAAAATATTCGCATATGTGCCCTTGCCAGCTCCTGATGGCGACCGGCCGATCTGCTCCGGCACGTTCCCACCGGTGGCGAGGTCACCGGCGAGGATGGACTGGCTCAACATGATCTACGGGTCATGGGGTGCTGGTTGGGGGGATGTGCTCGATGAGCAGGGGCGGAACACGGCCGGCGGCGAGGAGGGGCGGCGGCCGCGACAGCGTACTGGCATTCCCGGCGAGGGGCCGGCGTACACGGGCAAACAAGGTGCACAAGAGCACCGGGGAGAGGTAAGGGTGCGATTCCCATACCCAAATTGGCTGAGGATGTTGAGGAAGAGGGTTGTCGACGGTGAGGCGGTCCTCGGGCGTCTCCGGCGAGGAGCGGCACGGGGTCGGGGCAATTCTGGCTAGGGAAGGCCGGAAGCTTGACCGGAGTGGGTCGGGGAGCAAGCGGAGGAGGTGAGGAAGCACTGAAGTGCTAGAATTTGGGCGGGGTGGAGCAGCCGTGGAGGAATCCGGCGAGGAGCTCGGCGGTTGGCTCGGTGGTCGCGAGGGGGAAGAAGAGGAAATCAAGCGGGGAAGATAGGAGAGCATGGCTCCATAGAAGGGAGGGAGAGGGAGAGCAGGCACAGGGCTGGGCTCAGGTCGGCGGGCAGCGCGGCATGCCCTTCAGGTGCGCGTGGCGGCCGCTCGGCACCGGCGGCCCGACGTGGCAGGACGAAGGGAGGCTAGCGGAGGTGGCGCGGGTGGTGGGAAGGGCAGCAAGGCGACACGTGGGGCGAGAGGAGGGCGGCACAGGTCTGCAGCAGGCTCGGGAAGCGGCCGGCGGCGGTGGATCACGCGCGCGGGGCAGAGACAGAGGAGATCGGGGACCCGAGGAAGAAGACGAGCGTGCTCTAGTAACTTTTAAACCAGTGCTCAATTGGAGATGGGCCCAAAAGCAAAAATGTAGGGTTTGAAGTCGACTTTTAAACCAGGCCAGATGATCTCATCACGGCTGTGGATCATCCCTCGCGAGGCAAGAAGTCGACGACACAGGAGGAGTTCGAGAAGCTCCTGCAAAAGAAATGCCCATGGCACCCAAGTGCCAATCACGCGGCCATCGACTGTTACCACCTCCGGAGGATATTCAGTAACTCCGATGGTGGTAAGAAGAACAAGAAGCCTGCAGACAAGGAACCCAAGGATGATGTCCAAGAGGACCAAGGGTGCAACACGAAGTTCCAGGATGCTTCGAAGACCGTCAACGTCATCTTCGGGGGAGATGGAGACTTCGGCTCCAGGTGGGACCAAAAGCTGCTTCTCTGGGAGATCATGTCCATCGAGCCGGCGGTACCATGGCCCCTCCGTTGGATGGAGGTCCCCATCTCGTTCTCCTGCGATGATCAGTGGATGAGTTTCTCGGAGCCCAGCAAGTTCCCCGTGGTCCTGGATCCAGTGGTGGCAGAGGTCAGGCTCACCAAGGTGCTCATTGACTGTGGGAGTGGTCTCAACCTCATCTTCGCTAGCACTCTGAGGAAGATGGGTCTGGATCTCACGGGCATGCTGGTTCCGAGCAAATCCCCCTTCTATGGCATCGTCCCAGGTAACGCAGCGCACCCACTTGGTACGGTAGTTCTTCCTGTCACCTTCGGCATGAGGGAGAACTACCGCATCGAGTTCATTAAATTCAAAGTGGCTAACTTCGAATCTTCTTATTATGCTATATTGGGTCGTCCGGCACTCGCTAAATTCATGGCAGTGCCACATTATGTTTATCTGCTTCTCAAGATGCTAGGTCTAAGTGGAGTACTTACTGTCCGAAGCGACTTGAAGAAGTCGTATGATTGCAATCAAGAGGCGATCTAGTATGCTTCGACTACTCATGTGCCAGATGCTTCAGAGGAAGTACTCGCGGCCGCGCAGCAACTCTCCCAGTCCAGGCTGGAGATCCCTTCGAGAAAGGCCAGCAAGTCAAGCATCCAGTCGACTGACGACGTGGCCCTCAAGACGATCCAGCTCCAGGAGGGTGACTCATCTAAGACTGCCGTCATCGGCGCGGGATTAGGTGAGAAATAGGAACTCGCGCTCGTCAGTTTCCTTCGGGCTAACCGAGACATATTCGCGTGGAAACTAGCAGATATGCTAGGGGTGCCCAGGGAGCTGATCGAGCATAGTCTGAATGTACACCCAAAGACTGTGCCCAAAAAGCAACGCCTGCGGAGGTTTGCTCACGACAAGCATGAGGCAATCAAACGGGAAATAGCTAAACTCCTCGCGGCTGGATTCATTAAAGAAGTAATCCATCCAGAGTGGGTAGCTAATCCCGTTCTTGTAAAGAAAAAGAATAACGAATGGAGAATGTGCGTTGATTACACCAATCTCAACAAGCATTGTCCGAAGGATCACTTTGGACTATCACGCATTGATCAAGTCGTCGACTTGACAGCGGGATGTGTGCTTCTCTGTTTCCTTGATTGTTATTCGGGTTATCACCAAATTGCGCTCAAGGAGGAAGATCAAATCAAGACCATATTCATCACCCCGTACGGGACATATGCTTACAAGACTATGTCCTTCGGGTTGAAAAACGCGGGAGCTACCTATCAGCGTGCAATCCAGATGTACTTTGCTGATCAGCTGCATCGGAACGTTGAAGCCTACATGGATGATGTGGTCATCAAGACCAGGAATATCGACGACTTGATCGCAGACTTGGAAGAAACGTTCAGCAGCCTGCGCAGATTTCGGTGGAAACTCAACCCAACCAAATGCGTTTTTGGAGTACCATCAGGGAAATTGCTTAGGTTTATTGTCAGCAACTGGGGAATTGAGGCCAATCCTGTGAAGATCACGGCCATCACTGATATGGAGGCTTCGCCCACAGTCAAAGACGTGCAGAAGCTAACAGGATGCATGACAGCTCTGAACAAGTTCATCTCCCGACTCGGGGAGAGAGGACTACCCTTCTTCAAGCTCCTAAAATGCCAAGATAAGTTCCAATGGACGGAGGAGGCTGAGTGGGCCCTGCAAGATCTGAAACATCACATTCAATCTCCACCGGTCCTTACAGCACCACTGCCGGGGGAAGATCTACTACTCTACATCGCGGCAACAACTCATGTTGTCAGCAATGCTATTGTAGTCGAGCGAGGCGAGGAAGGCCATGCATTTGGAGTGCAGAGGCCTGTATATTTCGTCAGCGAGGTACTCTCCGAATCCAAGGTACGGTACCCGGCAGTTCAGAAACTTTTATATGCAATTCTGATTACCTCAAGAAAGTTGCGCTATTATTTTGACGAGTACAAGATCACTGTGATTACGGATTTTCCGTTGGCAGATATTCTTCATAATCAAGATGCCACGGGGCGTATATCAAAGTGGGCAGTGGAACTGGGGGCTTTGTCAATCGACTTCAAGCCACGCACTGCAATCAAGTCTCAAGCTCTAGTCGATTTCATGGCTGAGTGGAGAGAGAATCAAATTCCAACTCCAGTTGACAAGCCAGAGCATTGGACCATGTACTTCGATGGATCTCTCAAGCTCGATGGCGGCGGTGCTGGAGTCCTATTTATTTCTCCATGAGGCGAACAGTTGAAGTATGTCCTTCAGATCCTTTGGGAGGTATCCAATAATGAAGCCGAGTATGAAGCTTTGCTTCACGGGCTACGTTTGGCGATATCACTAGGGATCAAGTGACTACTTGTATATGGTGATTCACTTCTTGTCATTCAGCAAGTCAATAAAGAGTGGGACTGCAACAAGGAGATGATGGACGCTTATGTACAGGAAGTGCGTAAGCTGGAGAATAAATTTTTCGGCCTGGAAATTCATCATGTGGTACGGGAGCGTAACGTTGGTGCAGATATACTGTCCAAGCTAGGATCCACCCATGCACAGGTTCCAGTGGGAGTTTTCATCCAGGAGCTGAAACAGCCATCCATTAAGTCCTCAACTCAGATAACCACTGATGGTGGCCTTCAACAGCCTAGTTGGGAGGTTATGCTGCTTGAGGAGGACTGGAGAGAGGCTTATATCGACTTCATCCAGGATCAAAAATTTCTAGCAGGGCTAGATGCAAGAAGCACAGAGGCAGCTCGTGTCATGCGCAGAAGCAAGGGTTTCATCCTGGTCGACAGCAAGCTCTATCAGCGCGGCACACGATTTGGGGTGCTCATGAAGTGCGTCACGAAAGAAGACGGTTGCGACATATTGCGGGAGATACATGAGGGTGTTTGCGGCAACCACACAGCTTCAAGAATGTTGGTGGGAAAAGCATACAGAGCTGGTTTCTGGTGGCCCACTGCAGTATCCGATGCTGAAGACCTCGTGCGGAGATGCCAAAACTGCCAATTCTTCAGAGAGCAATCTCATATCCTGGCTCACAGTCTGATCACCATACCGCCATCCTGGCCGTTCGCCTGCTGGAGCCTAGATATGATTGGGCCCTTCACAATGGCACCAGGCAGTTTGACCCATGTATTGGTGGCTATCGACAAGTTTACCAAATGGATCGAGTACAAGCCGATAGCCAAGCTCACACCAGATCAGGTTGTTGATTTCATCTCTGATATCTTGCATCGCTTCGGCTTCCTGAATACCATCATCATGGACCTGAGATCAAACTTCACGGCCAACCAGTTCTGGGAGTTCTGTGAAAATGTGTGCATCGAGGTCAAATATGTCTCTGTTGCACACCCAAGGGCCAATGGTCAAGTTGAAAGGGCGAACGGCATGATAATTGAGGGCCTCAAGAAAAGACTTTATGATGAAACAGCAAGAAAGGAGGAAAGTGGATACATGAGTTGCCACATGTTGTCTGGGGGCTCCGGACTCAGCCGTCCAAAGCCACAGGACAAACTCCATTCTTCCTCGTCTACGGCTCTGAAGCTATTTTGCCAGCTGATATCATGTGGAAATCCCCGCGGGTTGAAATGTACAATGAAGGCGAGGCGGATGAAGCGAGGCAGTTAGAGCTTGATTATGTCGAAGAGGCTCGCTGCACCGCTCTTGTTCAGTCAGCTCGATACCTGCAGGGGATTCGGCGTTATCACGATTGCAACATGAGGGAATGGTCATTCAACATAGGCGACTTGGTCCTACATCGCGTCCAAGACGAGTCTGGCCCACACAAGCTCAACTCAAGGTGGGAAGGCCCGTTCATCGTCAGGCAGGTTACAAGATCGGGGTCGTATCCCCTACAATATCCCGAGGGCCAAGATGTTCCGAACTCCTGGAACATTCAGAACCTGCGCAAGTTCTACCCATGAGAAAATGTTCAGAGATAGCTGATCTCGGGGCGCTCAGGTGGTCTTTTTCTTCCGAATCAATTTGGAGGTTGCGTGTCACAAGATTCGGGTTGTAAATTTCTCTATGACCATACGGAGGCTACGGCCACGTGCATGTTCTATATAAATCGACTTCTTGCTATGAGTTTGATGGAGGCTACGGCCACGACCATGCTTTATTGACTTCTCGCCATGACCTTTGATGGTCGCTTGCGATGACGATCGCATCTTTCCCAGCAAGATTGATCCGTTCGATTTGGTTTATACCTAACTTGTTGGATGGGCTCGCATAAGGAGCTACGTCGACTACGCCCAGAATCGCTGCACTCGGGGCAATTTCAACTCCTTGCCGGAAGCACGGCAGCTGCGTGACGGTTCTCGCGTTCTTTCCCAACAAAGTCGATCCGTTCGACTGGTTTATACCCAGTTTGTTGGATGGGCTTGCATGAAGAGTCATTTCGACTACATCCTGAGTTGCTGCACTCATGGTAGTTTTGTTCTTTGCCATAAGCACGGCAAACCCGTGACGATGCTCGTGTTCGCTCCCTACAAGTTCGATCCATTCGTCTGGTTCCTACCTAACTTGTTGGACGCGCTCACATGAGGATCGATCTCGACTACACCCAGAGTCGGTGCACTCGGGGTAGTTTCATTTTCTTTGCCTTAAACACGGCAATCTCGCGACGATGCTCGCGTTCTTTCCTAATAGGTTAGACCTGCTCGATCGGGTTACGGCTAACTTGTTAGTTGGGTTCCTACTCGGAGCTACCATGACTACTTCTAGGGTCGGTATACTCGGGGCAGTGTCGACTGCTTTGCCTTTAAGTCTGGATGATAGATCAGCTAAGGCATACACAAGTCGAAATACCAAATAAGAATATATACAAGGCAATGACTACTTGTTCTTTACACCCTAATCTTGCAATACACTTTGCACTATCTATTCTGCTACAGGTTGGGCTTCTTGGAGGTAGTCGTTGAACTGTTCCTTAGTGCACTCCGCAGCCACTCCCTGCGCGAACATTCCCAGCGGAGCCTCTGGCCAAAAAGATTTTACAAATGCAAGGGCATGGCTGACGCATGCGACCGGGGCTTCCGCGAGGAACTTGACGACTCTTTCCGGTGCCCCACGAAGTCGCTCCAGTAGGGGCCGCTTGTCTGCTTCGCCTACTTCTGCTGGATCCACCATATCCACAAGCGTCTGGGCGGCTTCCCTGAGAATCTCCAGCTCCTTCTCCCGCCGCCCCTTCTCCTCGCCCAGCGTCTTGATTTGCCGAAGGCAGTCGGCGAACTGTTCTTCAGTATCGGTGACTACCTTCTGCAGCCTCTCGACGTCATCTATACAGCGATACAGCATATTCTTCACGTCAGTAAGCAGCTCTTCTTTGTATTTTAAGATTTTCCTAAGCTCTGCGGTGAAGATATTTTCAGTGCCCATGGAAACCTGTTAAAGGAAAGTACTCGAGGAAGGAAAAAGGCCTACCTTAGTGCGCTTTCTTCTCTTCCTTGAGCTGCTCCTCGAGATTGCGCAGGTCGTTCTTGAGAAGCCATGTCTCTCGAGTACGTTCCTGCTTCATCATGTCGAGTTCTCTCCAGAGGTAGCTGTTCTTCGTTTCCTCCTCGGATATGCGCTTCTCCTTGGCAGCAAGCTCCTGGTGACCACTCACGATGGCTTCTAACTTCTCGGATTTCTTCTGTGAGTGAGTGATCACATTCTGCATAAAGGAGGGGAGTCAGACAAACAACTCGACAATGCATACAAGCGGAAGAGTACTCAAGTCTTACCATGACAAAGTCATACAGTTCCTTGTATGCCTTCTTGAAGGTCTTTATGTTGCCGGCCGTCAGCATTGGGTCATTCACCAGATCGGCGGCAATGACATCCTGGCACCCAAGCTCAGCCATCAGCAGCTCCTCGGGACTCGAGGTCCCGGCGGCCTCCCCAGAAGGTCGCTGCTGGGCACCTGCAAGTCCAGATGTTGTCAGTGCATAACGCCTGGGTTTAGGCAGCAAGCCTTAGGCGGTCAGATGCTTACCTATGCCATCCGCAGGAGCGGCGTCAGGGGCCTCAACTTGTTCCTCGCCACCGGCCCTCTTCGGCTTGTTGTGGCTCTAGGGGCGGCAAGTCAGGCAGCGTCACGTCTGCCTTGGGGGCTGGCTCCTGGGGCGTGGGCTCCTCTAGGGCCGCTGGCCCGGGGGCTGGAATAGCAGCGGCCGGCTTCGACTTGCGTGGAGCGGTGCTTGCAGACCTAATACAGCAGATTCAGTTATACCATCATACAAGTCGAAAAGAGCAGAATGCTCAGTACGAAGCAAAATGCAAATTTACAGTGTCGACTTCTTCATGACCGCCTTCTTCACCCGCATAGCCCACCGCGGGGTACTTGTTGTCGGTGGCGGGGTCTCACTAGCCGATGGCACGGTGCCCGCCACGGCAATGGTCACCACCGCAGTGGCCGTTGGCTCTGTTTCCATTTCTTGGCGCCCGAGCCGGGGTGGAGAAGCTGGAGGACTGCAAATGGGAAATGTTAGCATGCAACAATATTGGTGTATGACAACAAGGCAGCATGTTCATACCTGGAGGACTCGATTTCTTGCGCTTTTCACTTGCGCGCAACCCGGCGACCCTGCGGGACCACAGGCACAGTATCGGCCAACTCCACGGATGGTCCGGGGGAGTTGCCTCTACTCGCTTCCTCCTCGGCTTCTTTCTCCGCCCGGGGGCTTCTGCCCTCTGTGGATTCGCTGCCACGTAGAGCCTCGGTTACTCGGGCCCTCCTGGCTTCAGCCGCGGCGCTGGGGAGGAGGTGGTCCGGCTGGGGGATGTCGGGTTGCGGCGGGTAGCTCTGGTACAACTCTGTGTGCCCCTGCAGAAGGTTTTCAGTTAGCAGCGGCAGAACAAAGTTTGTTTTCAACAAAAAGTAGTCGAATACTCACCAGTCTTGGAGGACTTCACGCGGAGAACAGTCCTGGGACGTAGGGGACTGCATCCATGTCCAACAGCACCCGCTTGACTCGGAGGAGCGCGGCTTCGTCTGACAGCTCCTCTGTACACATGCGAGATGGATCTTCAACGCCCGTGTACTCGAAGACAAGACGGTGGTGTTGTTGGATTGGTTGGACTCGGCGTTTGAGAAAGGAAAACATGACAGATGTGCCGGTCACTCCCATCAGCTTGTGCGCTACTATGGTGTCTAACAGCTCCTTAACTTGATCCATGTCCCCCCTGGAAAGCTCGATGTTCCACTCCGGCCTCACAACAGGTGGACTGTTTGACTTTTCTGGGAGTTGGGGGGCATGATTTTCGATATAAAACCAATGGGTTTTCCACCCGGGAATGTTGGAGGGGAATTTGTACGTAAGATACTTGTCGCCGGCTTGTTGTCTAAGTTCGATGCTGGTGCCCCCTACAACGGAAGGATTCTTGGATGTGGGTTGTGGTTTGACGCGGAAGAGGAAGCGGAAAAGATCCTAGTGGGGTTCGATTCCAAGGAAGGCTTCACAGAAATGGATAAAAATCGAGATGTGGCCAATGGAGTTCGGGTTGAGGTGATGGAGCTCAAGCCCGTAATAGTAAAGGAGGCCACGGAAAAAAGAACAAGAGGGGAGGGCCAGACCCCGTTCGGCAAAATGGTAAAATGTGATGATTTCATCAACATTTTCCATGGGGAAAGGTTCGCGGAATGAGGGGCGCCAATTGACAAGATTTTTGTCTTGGAGCAATCCCTCGGAAACTAGCCTATTGAGATCGTTGAGGGAGCACTTACTGTGTGTCCACTCTCCGGTCGGCGGCTGCACCTCCTTCTTCTTTCCTTCTTTCTCTGATTTCTTGGGCGCCATCTCTGGAACCGCTCGCCACGAGTTGCTCGGGGGCTGCGGGAGAGGGGCGGGGAGTTCTGGGGCATTGGGATTTCTTTGGGAGGATGAAGGTGGAGCGCGGCTCTATTTGGGGATTTTGGCAGCTCTTGGCAGATTGAAAGCAAAGTTTTTACTTGGAGTTACCGTGGGGTTAAATAACCAGCGGCTGGGAACAGTTCTACAGTTTTGAAGTTGAAGAGTCATTTCACGGAATATTTGGAAGTTGAGAGGTCATTTGGTGGATTGTTTAGATAAAATATTCGTTTAACCATTTTCTCAGGGTTGATTGTCCTGAGAAAAGGGGTTTTCCGAATGTCTAATCTAAATTCCATCATTTGTACCATCACATCAATTTTTTACCATATGGAAATTTTTACACTACATGCCACGACTTTTGGATCCTTATTTCCAAACCTGAGAGATTTGGATTCAAGGCTCGGGGGCTGCGGGATACGTGGCATCAACTACTTATTTTTTCGAATTTATTTTGAAAAAGTAAGGAAGATTCAAGATTAATGCGACCCTCAGTCTGATTCTCCGATTCAACCTAAGGCTCGGGGGCTACTCCATATGGAGTGCGATTTTTCAATCACACATCATATCTAAAATATAATTCGGGGCATGAGCACCTCATAACTTTGATGCAGCCAAGTAAGTACTCAAAGAAGGACTTCAAGACGGAGCTTCAAAAGAGGCCGAAGACTACTTCGAAAGTACTCGAGAACCCTGCAGTACTCAGCTACGAAGAGCTCGGGGGCTTGTCAGACCCGGGGCCACGAGACTGTGTACATTGCATAGTTTAAAGAGGTTTACGAGATTAAGTCCGTCTTATCTCTTATTCATCTTATTTATCTTGTTTATCTCTTATTTATCCCATTTAAATAGAAGATAAAGCTAACCGATATAGAAGGAATCTACTCGAGATATGTTCTGGTACAATTCCTTGGCTAGTATCAGTTAGGATTCATGTAACCCTGATCTCCCGGATATATAAGGGAGGACAGGAACCCTGTCAAAACAAGATCTCTAGATCATCCTACACCCAAAGGAATACAAACCACCATACAGGACGTAGGGTATTACGCACCTCGCGGCCCGAACCTGTCTAAGTTTTGTGTTCCTTGCACCTTCGAGTTGTACCTAAAACTTACCACCTTGGGTATACCCCTCGGTGGGCAGCTGGTAAAACACCAACAGTATCCATGCAGGAATATTAATTTTAGTGGGAGTAGATTCTGTTAAATGTTTAATGTGATTTACTCTATCATGAATATGTTTGTCTTAGTATTTTGCATTATTATTTTGTTGAAGATCAATGGCACCTAGCCCCACCACATCTTTTACTTTGCGTTCGATCCTTGAGAATGATAGGTTGAATGGGACTAACTATACGGATTGGATCCATAACCTGAGAATTTTTCTTAGGGCTAAGAAAAAGGAAGACGTTCTAGATACCCTATTACCAGAAGCGCCTAGTGATGATGCAACTACTGCTGTCAAGAATGCTTACAAGAAAGCATGCGACAACAATCTTGAAGTGAGTTGCCTCATGCTCGCTTGCATGGAACCCAAACTGCAGATGCAATTTGAAACAAACCATGAGGCACATGATATGATCGTGGCGCTTCAGGACATGTTCCAGACATAGGCCAGGACTGAAAGGTTCAATGTGTCCAAGGCCTTTGTTGAGAGCAAACTAACAGAGGGTGCAGGAGTGGGGCCGCATGTCATCAAGATGGTTGGTTACACGCAGAGGTCGGAGAAGCTGGGCTTCCCACTCAGCCAAGAGTTGGCCACGGATTTCATTCTTGCATCTTTATCGCCGAGCTATGGGAACTTCATCTCGAACTACCACATGCACGGGGCTAAAAAGGGCTTGAATGAGCTATGTGGCATGCTCAAGACAGCAGAAAGTGACATCAAGAAGAGCATGGGCGGCAGCCATGTGATGGTGGTCCAGAACAAGCCTAACTTTAAGAAGAAGGGTACTTCTTGGAAGAAGAAGGGCAAGGCTAAGGTTGAGAACCCCATGCCGAACCCAGATTCTAAGGCTAAAACTGGACCAGCTGCTGACACTGAGTGCTTTCACTATCATGAAAAGGGTCACTGGAAGAGAAACTGCAAGGTGTACTTGGCTTCTTTGAAGAAACGTGGAAGCAAGAGTACTTCCAAATCAGGTACCCTTACTGTTTATGTTATGGACATTTTGATTGCTGATTCTTTTGTCAATTCTTGGGTATTTGACACCGGATCGGTTGCTCACATTTGCAATTCTATGCAGGGGCTGACAAGAAGTAGAAGCATGCAAGAGGAGAAGTTGATTTCCGCGTGGGCAATAATGCAAGAGTTGCTGCGTTGAGCGTCGGGATGATGCAACTCCACCTCCCGTCAGGATTTATTATGGAGTTGAATAATTGTTATTTTGTTCGTAGGTTGTTTGATGATGGATGGTTATTCATTTGCAAGTGAAAACAATGGCTGTGTGATCTCTAAGAATGATATGTTTGTGCCTTCTGCATCTATTAAGAATGGGTTGTTTGTTTTAAATCTTGATGACTCACCTATCCGTAATGTAAGTGCTAAAAGGCTTCGGCCTAATGATTTGAGTCCTACCTATATGTGGTATTGTCGTTTGGGTCACATAAGTGAGAAGCGCATGAAGAAGCTCCATTCGGATGGGCTCCTAACTTCGTTTGATTTTGAATCATACGAGACATGTGGAGCTTGTTTGCTACTCATACATACTGATGTATGCGGACTAATGAGCACGACGGCTAGAGGAAGATTCCAATACTTCATAACTTTCACTGATGATTTGAGTAGATATGGCTATATCTATTTGATGAAGCATAAGTCTGAAACCTTTGAAAAGTTCAAGGAATTTCAGAATGAGGTTGAAAATCAACATGGCAAGAAAATTAAGGCTTTGCGATTTGATCGAGGAGGTGAGTATTTGAGTCATGACTTTAGCAATCATATGAAGAGTTGCAGAATTGTTTCACAACTCACACCGCCTGGAACACCTCAGAGAAACGGTGTGTTCGAGCGACGTAATTGAACTTTGTTGGACATGGTTCGGTCGATGATCAGCTAGTCGGACATCGTTTTGGGGTTACGCTCTAGAAATAGCAGCTTTCACACTAAATAGGGTACCGTCTAAACCCGTAGTTAAGACACCATATGAGATACGGACTAGGAAGACTCCCAGCTTGCCTTTTCTGAAAATTTGGGGATGTGAAGTTTTTGTCAAGCGGCTTCAGTCGAACAAGCTAACTCCCAAATCGGATAAGTGCGTATTCGTGGGATATCCAAAGGAAACTTTAGGGTATTACTTCTACAATCGATTAGAGGGCAAAGTGTTTGTTGCTCGGAGCGGTGTTTTCTTAGAGAAAGTGTTTCTCAAGAAGGAGAAAAGTGGACAAAAGGTGTATCTTGAAGAGGTTCAAGATGAGCCAATCGGGCAAGATTCAACAAGTAATGCTAATGTAGTAGAACAAGTTGAGATACCCATGGCAAGAGAAGCACCACCGTAGCCACAAAGGTTGGCAAGGCTCCGCGCGGCGCGCGAGTTATTATTGTTGGACAGTGATGAGCCTGCGACATATGTAGAAGCAATGATGGATCCAGATTCCGAGAAACGGCAGAGTGCCATGTGATATGAGATAGATTCCATGGGAGACAATCAAGTTTAGAACTTGGTTGATCCGCTTGATAGTGTTAAAGCCATAGAGTGCAAATGGATCCATAAGAAGAAGAAAGATATGGATGGAAATGTTCACATCTATAAGGCTCGACTTGTCGCAAAAGGGTTTAGACAAGTTCAAGGAGTTGACTATGACGAGACATTCTCTCCCGTAGCGATGCTTAAATCTATTTGGATTATTCTAGCAATAGCCGCGTATTTCGATTATGAGATATGGCAGATGGATGTCAAAACAGCTTTCCTGAACAGAAACCTGGATGAGGACGTGTATATGATACAGTCCGAAGGTTTTGTCAATCCGACCGATGCTAGAAAGGTATGCATACTTTAGAAATCCATTTATGGGTTGAGGCGAGCATCTCAGAGTTGGAATATTCGTTTTGATGAAGTAGTCAAAGGGTTTGGTTTTCTTCAGAATGAAGAAGAAGCTTGTGTTTACAAGAAGGAAAGTGGGAGCTCTGTTGCATTTCTGATCTATATGTAGATGATATATTGCTGATTGGGAATGATATTCCTATGCTGGAATCCGTAAAGACTTTACTGAAAAATAGTTTTTCTATGAAGGACTTAGGAGAAGCCACATACATTCTAGGCATAATAATCTATAGAGATAAATCGAGAAGGCTTATTGGATTAAGCCATGATATTTATATTGACAAGCTGTTGAAACATTTCAGCATGGAACATCAAAAAAGGGTTCTTGCCTATGTCACACTGTATACATCTCAGCAAAACTCAGTGTCCTTCGACAACTGATGAGCTGGATCGCATGAGCAAGGTTCCATATGCTTCGGCAATTGGATCTATCATGTATGCAATGATAAGTACATGCCCAGATGTCTCATATGCTCTCTAAGTGCTATGAGCAGGTACTAGTCTGATCCAGGTGAGAGTCACTGGATAGAGGTGAAAAACATTCTTAAGTACTTTAGAAGGACTGAAGATGTGTTCCTAGTCTATGGAGGTGAGGAGGAGCTCACTGTAACGAGTTACACTGATGCTAGTTTCCAAACCGACAAAGATGATTCAAAGTCACAATCAGGATTTGTGTTCACATTAAATGGTGCTGTAAGTTGGAAAAGTTCCAAGTAGGATACGGTAGCTGATTCTACAACGGAAGCCGAGTAAATTGCAGCTTTGAAAGCTGCAAAGGAAGGTGTTTGGATGAGGAAGTTCCTCATTGAGCTTGGAGTGTTTCCGAATGCGTCCAGCCCATTGAACCTCTACTGTGACAACAATGGGGCAATAGCGCAGGCTAAGGAGCCAAGAAATCACTAGAAGAACAAATATGTACTGTGGAAGTTTCACCTCATATGAGAGTTCGTTAGACGGGGTGGGATCAAGATATGCAAGATACACTCGGATTTGAATGTTGCTGATCCTTTGACAAAGTCTCTTCCATAGCCTAAGCATGAAGTGCACACAAGAGCTATCGGTATTAGATATCTTCTAGATTAGACTCTAGTGGAGGTGGGAGACCGTTAGAAATATACCCTAGAAGTAATCATAGAGATGATCATATTTCGTTGTATCCATGATGTATTATGTGTTCATTGAATATCCATGAAAGGAAACTTGTATTGATTGGCAATTATGTGAATTGTTTTGTGAGACTCTTTACTTGTATGATTATTCTAAAGTTGTTCCAAGTCGAAGTTCATGTATGGACACACATGAATATTAGACTAGCACATGTACTAGTTGATGACTCTGTTTCACAAGTCATAGATATGGAGATGTCAAACTAATAATGTGGGCTCATGTATGACATGAGGCTGGACCGACCCAACTCGAGAAATAGTGATTTCTCATTACACAATGTGTACGCTGTGCCCTTAGACCTGAGATTGTCACATGCACTCAAGATGTGAACCGATCTACTTAGCAGTCATCAAACGCTACTCCGTAACTGGGTAGTCATAAAGGTGGTTCTCGGATTTGTCAAGAAGCATGCTGTGAGACATGGTCAGTCAAGATGGGATTTGCCCCTCTCTGCTTGAGAGAGATATCTCTGGGCCCCTCGAGTGATCGGATCAAGAAATGCATAGCCATGCTAGGGTTAAGTATTAACCAAGGATTCCGGATCACGGCATCGATAAAAAGAGGTCAGCTTGGAGCTAGACCAAATATCGTGAGGCAAAGGGAATAGAAAGTATATGAGATTGTGACAGCTCATCTGATATGATCTTTGCATGCGCATAGGAGTTGACACGTCTTGCTAGAGGCTATTGTCAACTATTGGTCAAGTAGGAGTACTCGGGCCATGTCTATTCACACATGAGCCCATAGGGTCACACACTTACGGGGCTGGAAGCTTGATCCGAATTAGACTGGGCTTAGGTGCACTAATAAGCCTTAGTTAGAAAGCCTATTATTGGGTGCCTATATAAGAAGCGGTGGGGACGCATGGAAGGGTAACCCTAATTCCACGCCTGCTGGCAGCCGCCTCCCACGCCCGTGCCCACGGTTGCCCTTGTGGACCTAGTAGTTCGAAGTGCGATACTTCTTCCCCGTACGTGTGGATACCTTGGAGGTGCTGCATTTGCTACACGAGGACGAGCCGCACGTGAGGAGTTCTTGCAACTGCACTGCTGGCAACCGACTGCACTACCCAGACGCGCTACAGAAGTTCCACACCTGCGCATCTAGTGGTAATTCCGTGATCTATAATAGCAGTTTTCCTAGTTTATACGGTGGAAATTTTTGTTTATCACTAGCGTAGCCCACCTCATATCCCTTTAGTAACCCTGTCCCTCCCAGACTATATAAGGGCGGACAAGGACCCCCTCCAACAACACATCATCTAAGGCAATACAAACCACCATACAAGACGTAGGATATTACGCATACTACGGCTCGAACCTGTCTAAAGTTTCGTGTTCTTTTGCACCTTCGAGTTCGTTATCTCAGCGACACCCCATCTACAATCTACCACCTCGAGGTATTTCTCGGTGGGCTTGGAGGTTAAACACCGATAAGTTTGTTGTGTTACTTTTTTGCAATACAGTTACTTTGTCCTGTAGATTTAAGAAAGCAACAAAATGGCTGTGTTACTATTTCTCGTATTTCTTGTAGTATAGTCACTTTCTCCAGTAGGCTTAAGAAAGTAAGAAATGAGCTCTCGAGATACTCTTAAATGGAGAGGCATCTCTGTGTAGCTTGTGGGTAGAAACAAAGCCCACATTCTCGCATCCCTATCCTTCCATCCGAAGCGGCCACCTCAACTAAAGCTTTTCTCCTTTGTTTAACTCGTGTGTTGTGAAGCCTTATGCACTATAGCAAAAGCAAATGTATAAAGTAAGTTATAGAGCCCCTTTGATAGGATAAAAACAGCTCCAAAACTGACTCCAGCCAAAGCCTTGCCAGTTGGGGTGGTTTTTGAGCTGCTCCATACAAGAAACCATTGGTGAAGCTCAAAATGACTTTCACTATGGTGGTGGAGCCATAAAACAGCTCCAACTGGCTCCTCCTCTTCAATACATTTACGAGAAAGTAGGGTGGAGCCATTTTGCCTAATATTTTTCAAAATATTTTTAACTCCATCAGAAAAACTACTCCACCAAAGAAGTCAGAGCTGCTTTTAGATAAGTCGGAGGCTTGCCAAACAGACTCTTAATGCATCCGAACAGTTGGTTATTGAATGATAATAGTACTTATTAGTAGAAACCGATTTTATGATGGATTATCACAGCCAGTTTATATTACAAACTGATTGTGATAATGTTTTTAGATAAAAATAGAAAAATGTTGTTTTTTCCACCCGGGGACTTCCCTGCGGGATTTAACCTGGTTGCCAATGGAAAGCTTTTGCTTAGCCCGGGTCGTCCGCAGCTGATCACTAGTTCGAGCTTGTTTGCTCCAAGAATAGCGAACCACCACCCGCAATACTCTGCTCCTTGGACGTTCATGCTGGGTCATGGCCTTAAAGCACGCCATCAAAACCCAAGGCCAGCCCTCCAGTTCCTTCAATTCCAACCCCGGCAGATAGATTCGATGCTTGAGCGAATCGCCGCCATGCACATCCCAACTCCACCTCTCCTCTTGGCCCTCGCCGCCCTTGCCATCTTCCTCGCCCCAGCGGCCGCCGCCGGGGAGAACGCCGCTGCCACGGGTGGATCCGACGACGCCGTGGGGACGTACCTGGTGGTCGTCTGCCGAGCCAATGGACCCAAGGAGGACGGCGAGAAGCTGCGCGAGTGGCACGCCTCGCTGCTCGCCTCCCTGCTGAACACCAGCGCCGGCACGATCCTGGAAGAGGCGCGGTCTCCGGACGGCGGCGGGCAGCTCGTCTACTCATACCAGCATGTCGTGAGCGGGTTCGCCGCGCGGCTCACGACGCAGCAGCTGGACGAGTTGCGCAAGCTCAACTGGTGCGTCGACGCCATCCCGGACGTCGACTACCGGCTGAGGACGACGTTCACGCCGGCGCTGCTTGGGGTGAACACGCCCAAGACGGGCATGTGGGCCGCGGCGCGCAGCATGGGGGAGGGCATCATCGTCGCCGTCCTCGACAACGGCATCGACCCACGCCACGTATCCTACGCCGACGACGGCATGCCGCCGCCGCCCGCCAAGTGGCGGGGCAAGTGCGAGTTCGGGGGCGCGCCGTGCAACAAGAAGCTCATCGGCGGGCGGTCGCAGACGGCAGGGGAGCACGGCACGCACACCTCCAGCACCGCCGTGGGCTCCTTCGTCAGCAACGTCCAAATGTTCAGGTCGAACGTCGGCACGGCCTCCGGCATGGCGCCGCGCGCGCACCTGGCGTCGTACGAGGTCTGCTTCGAGGACACGTGCCCGTCCACGAAGCAGCTCATCGCCATAGAGCAGGGTGCGTTCGTGGACGGCGTGGACGTCATCTCCATCTCGGCCGGGGACGACACGCAGAAGCCGTTCTACAAGGACCTCACCGCCGTCGGGAGCTTCTCGGCCGTCATGTCGGGCGTCTTCGTGAGCACCAGCGCTGGAAACTCCGGCCCGGACCTCGGGACCGTCTCCAACTGCGCGCCTTGGGTGCTCACCGTGGCTGCGAGCACCATGACCCGGCGCGTCATCTCCACGGTCAAGCTCAGCAATGGGCTGGTGTTCCAAGGCGAGGCCAACAGGAGGTACAAGGCCCTCAAGGCAACCCCGATCGTGTACGTCCCCGGCGTGTTCGAGGACGGCGCACTCAAGGCCGTCGACGTCCGTGGGAAGATTGTGTTCTGTGACCGCTCGGAAGGCCCTACCATGCGTGGCGAGATGGTTCGCGCTGCCGGTGGCGTGGGCATCATCATGTTCAACGACGAGACCGAGGGCGCCGCGACATGGGCCATGGGGAACATGACCATCGCGGCGGCACGCGTTAGCCAGGCCGACGGAGCGAAGATCATGGCGTACGTCAAGTCCACGGCCAACCCCACGGCGAGCCTCTATTTCACCGGCGTTGTGCTGGACCCGGCCTTCCAGCCGGCCATCGCACAGTACTCTTCACGAGGCCCCTGCAACATGTCAAACCTCGGCGTGCTCAAGCCCGACATCACCGGCCCCGGCACAAACATCATCGCCGCCGTCCCGGGCGGGAGCGCCGGCGCGCCCAACCGCACCTTCGACATGCTCAGCGGCACATCCATGTCTGCGCCGCACCTCTCGGGGATCGCAGCCGTGCTGAAGCGAGCGCGCCCAGGGTGGTCGCCCTCCGCGATCAGGTCGGCGATGATGACAACGGCCGACGTGACGCACCCAGACGGCACGCCGATCACCGACGAGATCACCGGCAAGCCGGCGACACACCTCCTCATGGGCTCTGGGATGGTGAACCCCACCAAGGCGCTAGACCCGGGCCTCATCTACGACCTCGCAACCAATGACTACCTCCGCTACATCTGCGGCCTCGGGTACAATGACAGCTTCGTCAACGACATCATCGCACAGCCGCTACGGAACGCGAGCTGCGCAACCTCCGTCAAGATCGAGGGCAAGGACCTGAACTATCCGTCGTTCCTGGTGACACTCACGCCGGCCGCGCCGGTGGTCGAGGTCAAGCGAACGGTGACCAACATTGGCGAGGCCGTGTCGGTGTACACGGCGGAGGTCGTGGCACCGAAGACCGTCGCGGTCGAGGTGGTGCCGCCGAGGCTGCAGTTCAGCACTGTGAACCAGAAGATGGATTTCACTGTAAGGTTCCGCAGAGTTGCCAATCCCGTCAACGGCACGGTGGAAGGCAGCCTCCGGTGGGTCTCCGGCAAGTACTCCGTACGCAGCCCCATCGTCGTCCTTGATGGAACACTGAAATTAGTTTAGGAGGATTGGCTACTGTATTTGCATCATTAATTGGCAAAAGTAATTTAATGTCAGTGCTAAGAGTTCAAAGATCATCTCCTCTGATCGAGCTCGCTCTTTGCGACCAGTCGTAGCTGTCCCTTGGGTCAGTACAGTGCCATACTGCCACGGACATAACTGAATAGTGGAGCAGTTTCCATGTGAAATCAGTACTCGAGTTTGCTGTGGTTGGTTAGTATTATTCGTATTGCTCGCCCTACAACAGAGGGGATATTAGGGTGCATGGCAAGGATCAGAAGGATCCGAGTGTCTGTGGTTGGTTAGGATTAGTTTTATCCGTTCTCTGAAATTACTTGAGAATTGAGGTCCGATCCAAACCATCATTGTACTATATTAACAATGACAAGGCTCGATATAAATTCAATCGTAATCTTCTCACTTCTTTTCTTTTGAATTTAAGACATGGAGTGTCTGTGCACGAGGACAAAAATCACAGAAATTTATGCATTTCTATTCACAACTCATAATAACATATCTTGGAGTGGTTTATTCACAAAGATAAAAGAACATATTTTTGAGTGGACTTACACTAAACAGAACTTGCGTTTTCGTTTGGAAAGTTTGGCGACAAACCAAACATGGCCATAACAAAAGCAGCAACCACATGGACTGAAAAGAAAATTCTATCCACTGGGTGCATGAGATTTGGATTCCGTCACGCGATGCTGTCAGCTGTCCATCAAGCATCCAACGACCCTTGGTGCTTTCTTCTTCCTTTGAAACAAATCAATTTGTTCGTCTCCCTCTGGACGCACACTGCCCTGCACCCCTGTCTCCCACCAGATCCCAGGTTCATCACCACAGCCCTGAGTCCCTACAGCGCTACATCCCATTCTAGTGCCCCCTAGCTGCAAACTGCGCCAGCTGGCCATGGAGCTGATTCCACCATGCCACTACACACCACCTCCCCAGCAGTCTTCCTCTCCTAAACTCCTAAACCACCCTCCCTTCAATTTGGCTTTTGAATGCCGGATATCGCTGTTGACAGCCGGAGTTACTATATATATATCGCTCGAAATTTCACTACTTTCAGGCATCTGAAGTGCATGATGCATGGGAAAGAAACATAAAGTTCGTGAACATCTTTTTTTTTATTGGAAGTTCATGAACATCTGTTACAGAAATAGACGTCCAGACTCCAAACTACTGAATCCCGTTCAATTTATTAGGCTTGTACAAACATGGTGTAAGTTCATTGTCGCGAGCTTAAATTTACATTATGACAAGTTCATCTTTTCTTGGACGTTACACGATAACCAATGTTCAAATTTTTGCTTCTTGCTGGTAAAACACTAACTTTCTTTCAGGATTCACAACCGGAAACCAGATAGAGCAGTCTTCTCCCTGCCATCCGATCCAACAGAGTAGTAATCTGCAATATAATCTCTGACGAGTGTTTCCCTATACAAAGGAGGGTTCTTCTCTGACAGCAACTCATTGATTGGACCATACGTTCTTGTCGAAGCAGGATGAAAATGCGTGCTGAAAAAGCATGCGATCGAAACTCTAGGTTTGGCATTCTTGGCTACCACTCTGTGCTCCACACTACTGAACTTGTCGTTGGAGATTAGCTGAACATGTAAATAAATAATTAGTCAGTCCCAGAATGTTCTGGTTTTCAATCAAAGACTCGTTGATCCCACCATACCTGCAAGAGATCAGCTATGTTGATGATGAACGCTCCAGGAGTCGGTGTAATGTCGACCCACTGATCCTCATGGAGGATCTGCAAGCCGCCAACTTCGTCCTGCAGAAGTATGGTCAGGAAGCCTGAGTCGGAACGCCGGCTTGTCCCAATGGCAAGTTCAGGCTGGGGGCACGGAGGGTAGTAGTGGGAAAGTATAATTTGTCCCTGATTGCACTCTATATCTGTTAAGTAGCTCGGTTTGAGGCCAAGAACCTCAGAGAGCAGCTCGAACAATCTGTCTCCCAAATTCTTCACTTGTTTTGCATATTCAAATAGCGCATCTCTGCAAATCATCATACTCCAATATAATAAGAACTACTATTAACAGAAAGCCTGACTAGTTAATCAAATATGGAGTGAGTCTACCTTATGACCGGAAGAAATAAACAAACAGTTTATCTGTGATAGGGAAGAGGCTTTAAAAGATGTGTTGTTCAAGGGTTCAGTGTTGCTTTTAGACAAGGACAAAAGGTTCCAGCCATTGCGTAAGTCCAACATACACTCAACAGAACAGCTAGGTTACAAGGTGCCAAGTGCCAACATCATTAATTTATATATGATGGAGATAATAAATGAAGATAGAGAACTACTCCTCCATCCTGATCCTGAAATACAAAGTATTTTGGTTCGTTCTAAGTCAACCTGTTCTAAGTTTAATCAAATTTATAGAAAAGAGTAATAGTATTTTGAATATCAAATGAGAATAATTAGATCCATTATGAAATATATTTCATAATTTAGTACTTATCTGATATATTAGATGTTAATATTTTTCTTTATAAATTTGATCAGACTTAGAACAGTTTCAAGATGGAGGGAGTTCGCTATTAGTAGGTAGATTTTCTATGACACATACGTGTGGAGCATCTAACGTCCCCATTAAATGTGGACCATAATAGTTTTGAAGAACATGATATTGCTAGATCATTGGAGAAGTTATTAACTTATTTACTATTATGCCCATTGTCGACATGGACAACCGTATAGCTAGCATGCTAATTTTGCTGTTGGACGCGCTCTTATATCATGGTGCAGCTGTTATAATTGATGACATCGTTTTTTCAGAGTGATAAGAGAACACTACCAGCTGATTTCTAGAGATGACCACAAGGACTACAGGTACGCAAAATCAACTAATTAACCGCAGGCTGTATATGATCGCCAAATCACCAAGTATCTAATCATGCTCATTTGAATAAGCCTATCGAATCACGAACTGAATCCAGGTGATTGACAAATTGCAACCCTGTCTTGACTAGTCGCCGTGCACTACTACTGACCCTGCTACTGACTAAGATTTAATATTGGAATGAGGCACACAAAATGACAGTTGAGCACGCTCACCGGCAGCTCGTCAGAGGCCGGCGGGTCGGAGGCCGGCGGGTCGGGCGCCATGCGCAGGTAGAGCGTGTCCCGCCAGTTGGCCACCGGCGACTGGTACAGGTCGAAGTTGCAGTGGTACTTGACCGCCTTCCCGGGTTCCCGCGAGTAGAGCAGCGCCTTGTCGCTGTCACAACCTAAGTTAATGAAAAAGATTAAAAACTAATGCCACATCCTCATGAGCATCATCCAATCATAATCAAGCATCATGTGCACATTTTGAATTGAGAAATTTATTTTTCTTGCTTGGTGTGAATGAATGTTGTGAAGCAAGTTCAAACATTATTGAGTAACTATGCCCCCAAATATTTTATTCAAATACTAGATTTCAAATGGTGATTTTTAAGTATTTTTTTCTCAATTTATTGATGCTTATCCCGAGCCATAAAATTCTTGAAAGTTTTGAAAACTGCAACTTTGTTTGAATTTCTATGAGCAATAATTAATAGATTTTTGAGTGTTTGTCACAGCAATGTGTTCTTGATAGTGTGATCTTGCTCCAATAAAATTTAGGAAATTTTAGAGCCTGGGAAGTAGCAATTTTGGATTTTAGAAGTTGGAGCATGGTTTTTCAGTTGGATTTTCCTTGCCGGCCCCACCCGTCAGCCTCTCTCTGCGCCCCCGGCCCCACCCGTCAGCCCCTCCCTCCGTCTTCCTCGCGCCTCCGCTCCTGCCCGTTGGCCGGCCACACGGCGGCATCGCTTCGATGCCTGCTGGTTGGGCCAGCGTGGCCTCAGGCGGGATTAACCCTGCGGCCGCCCGCTCGCCTCCTCTCCCTCCCCTTTCAAACGCGCCGTTCCCCTTCCCTAGCCAAACCCTAGCCTGCTCGCCTCCTGTCCCCTCCGCTCCGCCGGCCGCCGCCACCCGCCGCTGCCGGTGAGCCTCCGCTCGATTCCGCGCACGTGCACCACCTCCTCCTCCTCCGCACCCGGTTCCGACCCTCCGCCGCCTCTCGCCCCGCCCGCAGCCGCTCCCCGACCCGCATCTCCATCCGCCGCCGTCATTCCTCGTCGCGCCACTGTTGGCCACCTCACTCCGCTCGCCCGTACTGCGGGTGAGCACCCCTGCCATGTTGTGCTGCCCGTGCGCACGTGCCTCCACCCCGTTGGCGCCTCGGGCGTGCCACCCTCGTCGGCCGCCGCGACGTCATGCCGCGCGCGGGCTGCGTCGCGGGCGCGCACCGGCCGCGCCCCGTGGCCAGTCAAGGCCCGCGGCTAGCCTTGACTCAGCTCAGCCGGGACTGGCAGCCTGGGCCCGCCTGTCGGCGCCCGGGAGTGCCAGAACCGGGTGGATCTAGCTTTTTCCCGTGTTTTCCCTTTATTGATTTATGCTATGATATTGTAAAATGCATAGTTAATTGTGTAGACTTCCAAAAATTATGAATCTTATTTTGTTTGTTTACTCTGCGAAAGATCTTCCAAGAAAAATTATTGTTGAGCATGTTAGAGTCCTGTGCTTTGAGTTTTAATTTATTTTTTCTAAATCAAGTTAATTGCTTAACTTGTTGGGTGATGCTCTAAAAATATCAAATTAAATCTTATTAGATTCCTTGTGAAATTTTCTATCTAATGGTGCAACTTGTATAAATGACCCAAGGCTGTTTGATAGGGTTTAATGTGCTAAATAGTTTTCTACCCTGCAAGCTTATTAATTTCATAACTTTAGTTTGAAAAGTGATAAAAATGGCAAAACCACTTCTGTTACCTTTCTTGTCATGTCCATTCTCCCTGGTAATTTTCTAAGGATTTATGGAAATGTCTTGCATGCCTTTTAAGATTTAACTTATTTAGAGCAGCAGAAAGTTGTATAATGCATAAGTAATTCTATAAAAATAATTTTACTGCAAATTCAACTCTCCTGAGTTTCTTTTGAGATTCCCTGTGTGCATAATTTAAATCATGATTTATGCTTGTTAATTACCTTGTTTGAGCGAATTTCTCTTTTGATCCCTATGATTAAAGTGTAGTGATCGAGTTTCCTTGTCCTTATTGTTTGTATTGCTTCCTTGTTTAGAGTGATATTTTTCTTCTATTTCATATCATATATACCACATTATTTTCACATCATCGGCATCATTCTAATGCATACATCTTATTCATACATTATAGTGAACGAAACGCCGGAGGACGAACCCGTTGAGCCCTCCGAGACCGTCGAAGCTGAGCCAAGAGCCGAGTTTGTCGTTGAGCAAGAAGATAACCAAGGCAAGCAGCTAAGCATGATTCCTTGACCCTCTTAACTTGATTAGATTTAGTTATCTCAATGGGGTATATATGTATATGCTATATATTTATCTATTGCATCATCGATCCTAATTTCATGCTATGACTTCCCTTGCTTTTACTTTCATGTCCTCGACACGTGTAGTTAACAACTAATTGATTAAGCAAATGCTTAGCCATGCTTATGGTTGGTTTTTAGTTTGCAAGAAATATTGGAATAGGGTCACCTTGCTCACTACACCACTTTTAGCTATTTTCGCGCTTGTTCGGTTTAAAAAGGTTGGAAGTTTGGAACGGTTTAGTTAGGAAGTTGTTTTGTGATTCAAGCGGAAGGTAGGGCCTATAGAAAGGAGTCTCGGAGGTATAGTCCGCTTGAATCGGTTAAGGACCGTCCGTGGATGACCTCGGTTTTGAGCATTTATCGTACTACCACAGATCCATTAATGGGGTGGATAAACCGATTACCTTCTAGTTTTAATCTTTGATGCACGGTCCTAGATGCATGGCCATAGGGCTTTGTAGAGAGGCTTAGGTGTGTCCCCGGTGGACCTAAGTAACTCTCCGCGCAAGTTAGGCGTGATGTTCAACGATGCACGGTCCTAGATGCGTGGCCATAGGTTGACGTGAGTACCCCCTTGCCTAATGTGATCGGTTGGGTAAGTCGCGTCGTGTGGGTAAAGGAGTACACCCTTGCAAGGTTAACCAATCAATTCGAATTGCCGCGCTCTCGGTCATGAGCAAGCTCTATATCCTATGAATTCCTCGTATAAGTATCGATTTTTGTTGGACGGGTATTTGTCACCTCATGTATGATGTTTAGTGGTTGGATAATTCAATTAACTAAAACTTGAGGTGGGTTGGGCAAGTTAATTAAAATGCTAGGAAGTTAGGTGGTGGAATTAGGGAGCTCATGCTTATGTAAATTACTTAACCTTAAAGCCTTATTTTGTGAGGCTTCATGTGCATAATCCTTGGTTATTATTTATTCGCGTAAGTCTTGCGAGTACCTTTGTACTCATGTTACTTTATTAACTAAGATGCAGGTGAGCTGGAAGTGGTGTTTGGCCATTTCTACCCCGCCGAGTCCGGCGCGGGTGAGGAGTAGGCCGATGCGGTTATGATGGTGTCCTTGAGCAAGACGCCATTATTCTATCCCGTTATTTTATCCGCTGCGCAATCGTGTTTGGAAATGCCACTTGAACATTACACTTTATGGTTCATGTTCCTTCTTAATGTTAATCAAGAGCCCAAGGCTTGTATCTTGTATTGAACCTTTAATTTTCAGATTTGAATCCTTCCTTTATCTTAATCTTGTAATGATTAGTTGTTAAACCTTGTGTTAAAACTCGCTCTTTGCGGTTCATCGGTGATATATGGGCTTGTGAAGGTATGTGTATATGCATTATCTTGGGCATGTGGTGGAGCACATACCGGAACTACCGGATTTGATATTATTTTTGGCGAATAACGGATCGGTCATATATGTTCTAGATGTGGGTTAACCCGTGGCGCGCCCTTAGAGCGAGCGTGTGTTAGCTCTCATCTTTATAATAATGACCAGCGGTTCGCTTAAAATGATGTTAAATTGGGCGGTTCTCACAGTCGCTGCCCTTCCCCCCGTCCGCCTCGTGGAACGCCCGCACCGCCGCCACGGCTGCGGCCATCGCCTCCTCGGGCACCCCGTGGCCCGTCACCTGGAAGAACCCCCACTCCGACGCGATGCGGGCGACGACGTCCACCACGGCCACGTGGTTGCCGCCAAGGTTGATCACCGGGACGGTTGCTGAGGGAGGGTGTTCTTGAGCCCGGAGCTGCTGCTCCGGGTTGCGGAGGCGGAAGATGCGCGGGACATGCGTCGCGCCTGATGCGACGATAGCACGGACGCTGGCGAGGGTTGCGTCCAGCTCGCGGAGCTCGGCGGTGCAGTCATCGTAGGCGGGGGTGACGGACATGGTGATGTAGACTAGTTGTGTTTGGTGGAGGTTTGGAGCTGTGACCTGTGAGAGTGAGACCGCGAGTTGTGCTTATTTGTCTTCTCCTATTTTTTTCTGACTCGGTGTGGATACTGGCGTCAGCCATGAGGCAACCGTGCCAGATTCCATGACTAAATGAAGTGAGCCGGCCTAGGTGAAATCTTTTTCTCGCTACACTACTACAGTACCTGGATAATGGGGTCAAGATGACATACGAGCACAGCGGTCATGATCTCTAATCTCTAAAGATCTAAAGTTGGTGAGATTTTCGGGCTCTGATTGGGCCATGTCTCCTAAAAATTTTGTCGTGCCGTGAGATCTTTGGTCAAGTCCTAGATCATCTTACTCTCCAATTCTGAAGACTGTAAAACACACCATTTGAGGTTGTTGGAGTCCAGAGGCAGCTTATACACATTCAAGAAGACATCCTAGCCACCATAGTGCTTAGTGATCATATCTATAGGCTTTAGCACAAGCTTTGAGAGTGTTAGTGCTAGATTAAGCCAAGAAAGAGTGAGAGAGTAAGGTGTAGCTACCTTGTGTTAGGTTTTATGTGAACCATCACTATAATCTTGGTATGCCGGCCTCTTGGAGTCTTGGTAACTCGCAGGCAAGTTATTAACCCTCCGGCTTGATGTGGAATGGCAACCACAGCTTTGTGCAGGCGGCGAGGAGACCCCTCCTTTGTCAGAAGCTCCATAGTGAAGATGGCGTTAAGGTGACTGGGGTGACAAGTGGTGAGCATTGCCTTTGTGGCAAGATACTCACCTAACTGGTGTAAGCCTTGGTGGCGAGACCAAGCTCTTGACCGGAAGAGACTTGGTGACCGGAAGTGTACCTCGGTGGAGCTCCAATGTCAACTAAGGGTGGCTTTAACCACTGATACCATGGGAAAAATTTGACGTGCCGAGTTTGCATTTTCCTAACCAATCCTTTACGTTTCCGCACTTCGTTCTTGCAATTTACCATCAAGCTAGGATTAGGTATAGGTTGTAAAACTCTTATTTGGGTGGGTTGGAACACTAGACAAACCATAGTTGCATATCTTCCCCTTTTAGTGCAAACATGTAGAAATGATTCCTTCTAGGTATTAAGTTTTTCTAATTCACTCTCTTCCTCTTTTAGGCTACGAGTAATGATTCCTTTCATAGCTCCTCCTGCTAGTGCCAACATGTAGAAATTGTCCTTCATGAAATGCGTCAAAATGAGTGAATCCGTCTCAAGGATCACATTACCGATTCCCCAATCAACTACAACCTTTAGCCCTTCCAGGCATGCTCTTACTTCGGCTTGTAGAGCATCTCTTAAGTGGATCAATTTACATGCGCCGTCATGTATCACCTCCCCCTCTCCATCCCTGATCACATACCCCATCCTCCTTCCCCTGTCTATGCCGTGAAGGCACCATCTGCATTGATTTTGATTACCTCTCCTATTGGCTTCTTTCATCCTTGTATCGTCACACTACTCCTTTCAGCACCAATGACACCCAATTCTAAACCCATATCAAGATGATTAGTGCACCAGTTTAGATAGTTAAGGGACTAATTTGCACTAGTTAGAACATAAGAGTTGGATATCACACTTTTGTACTACTTGAGTGATGAAAACATATTTTTCCTTCTAAGAAACATAATGCAGGAGTATGTCATACACATGCACGTACTACACGAAGGGTTGTGACACACTATGACGGGGTGAATTAGATGGCCTAAAAATTAAGAATCCATGTACATATAAAAACATATTTCAAATGTTATCTCTATCGCAAAAGAGCTTTGCAACATAGGTTCCAATCCTATCAACTGCGCATGGAAATTCTAGGAAAGATAAATGCGGAATGTAAACTATGAAAGGCAAATGAAATGTAAATGAGATAAAGAATGGAAACTCCTAGCATGACACCTTTTTACCGTGATTTCAAAAAGCTCGTACTTTCCCCTAGTCCTTATTGGAACCCCTCACGAGGGATTGCCCGCACTAGGGCCAAGCTACTCATCAAGTAACTTCATCAATAGCCGATGGGCCTTCCCCACATGTATGTGGGTCGCCGCCTTACCTCTTTCGAGTACTCCTCGCTAGCCTCACTAGGTAGAGCTTTGGCAAATCGCCAAGGGCCTGATATCCTTTTGGTGCGATCGATACATGTTTCTCCAACAACATTCTTAGCACAAATCTTATTGCAAGATGGTGAGCAAGATTCATTAATTAAATCAATGCAAGAGGTAGAGGCACTAGGTTCAACATGAAAGAGCGATTTGGATGCCTTTTAAGAGTCAGTTTTATTTGTTCAAAGACCTCAATTTTCTCGGTTAGCTCATAATTTTGATTTATGATCATATTAAATTTTAGACTAATGGCTTATTTGGATCCAAGGGCTAATTTTTAGTTAGCTAAAGATTAGCTATAGACGATCCAAACAGGGAGGCTAAACATGGGTTAAAAATTAGCCAACTTCCTAACTAAAGTTTAATCTATTTGCCCTCCAAACCCAGCTAATGAGGGCTAATTTTAGACAGTGGATAGAAAAATACCCTCCCAAATGCTATCCTCTCATAGCGTTTTGCTTGGCATAAGGGTATAAATGACTTTTCATAGTACTACAACTAAACTTTAGCCCGGACATGCAAATAAGAAAGCATTAATTTTAGCTCGCTAAAGTTTAGGCACCTAAACTTTAGCCCTAGCTAAACTTTAGTTTTAGTCCATCCAAAAAAGCCCTAATTCTTTATATATAGAATTATAATTGGATGATGAGCTAGCCAACTTTTCCTTAAGCTCCTTATTTTTAAAAACAAGCTTTTGTAATAGTTACCTCTTGACTATAAACAAGATTTACATGCTCTTCAAAGTTATCATCACTTATATAACTATCACTCATACCCTTGGCAATAATGAGACAAATGCACGATGAGTATGATGACAACAAGAAGACGCATGGCTTGTGGTAGTTTTCATCATCACTTGAGTTTGTTATATCGAAACCACTATTTGCAATGCTTGTGAAGGCCTTCCTGGTTGCGTTTCTTTCCTTCTTCTTTTGTGTGTGCCATGCTTTCTGTTGGTATCATTACGATCACAAATAAATCTGCAAGCGTACAAATACCGTTATAGCTTTCACAAAGAGTATTTCAGGATATCATATTCATTGGGAAATGTGAGTATACTATCTAAGGTTCAGGTTCATCCAAGAACACCATACTAGATACAAGAAAAGGGTAGAGAGGATTTCCATGGCTAAAAATCTAAGGTGGGATAGAACTATCCTAATTGCTTACTTTGGCCTACCGGCTTCTTCCTTGATAAAACCAAGTGGCTCCAGTAATACGGCTACTGCACTATACTCAAACGTGGAGGATTACGGAGGGTCAATAAGGCTAACACCACTTGCTACCTATCTCTACAAATCGTGGGGTATACCACAACCGAAGGTAACGTCTAGTCTAGACACCACATTTACACCATCTTTTACTAACTCTAGAATTGATCATGGACATCCATCTCTATCAGAAGCCTTAGACTAGAGCATCCACTACACTAGTGAATGATGGTCCCATGAACAACTAGAGGACTAGAACTAACTTAACTAAAAAAACTAAAGCACAAAAGAAATCACGACACATACTATAATTGATAAGCATCCGTCGAGGTACAAACTAGAAGAGAGAGCCGACAAGCCCGACACTTCCCCAACTTCCGCTCACTCTCTCCCTATTTTCTAAAACCGCCAAGGCAGCGCTAGGCCTCTAGAATGAGCCTACGGCTCAGGTATGAGAGTGAGAGCACAACAGAGGAGTGTGAATGGTGTGTCTCATTTAGGAGCCCCCTAGTATTTGTAGGCTTGTAAGAGGCGGTTGTGGCCAGTTAATTCATTGGAGGCATGCAGAAACGACATAAGGAAGCCACCAGCAGCTGTCACATGGAAGATGGAGAGCGTTGGACCCAATTTTGGCTCGGTCGAACCAGAAGTTAGCCAGAACCAGGGGCACCTCCTCTGGCCACCGCCTTTGGTAGGGCGGCTGGCAAGTGGGCCCCAAGGTTGGTTGTCCTGGGTAGCTGCCAAGTTATAACGGTTTGGTTCCTATTTGTGGGCCCAAGCATCCGCGTGCTCGCTTGTGATTGGCCGGAAGTTCGTCGCTTGGATCTTGCTTGTGTTTTCATGCATTTTTAGCCTAAATGCACCTGCAGACATTTTTGGACTAATATCTGTGGAATCCGTTAGATAACGGCCCTAATCTAATATTAGTATGTGCTTGCATTTCAAATCTATGCAGGATTTAACGGTCAAAATTGGTATGTAACGACCGTCAACACTTTCATGAGTGGACAATAGTCAATGTAGTTCCCCTTATCAGCAAAAGCAAGGTATTAGGGACACCCTTGGAGTTGTGATTTGTTGAGTAGCTTGTTGACTCTTCTAACAAGTTGCTTGATTTCTTCACTATCGTCAGAGCAGCTACAACTTGCTTGATAATCATCTTTATTTTCCTTCTCATCATTACCATTTTCATTATCACTTGAGCTTGAACCTTCGCTTGAACTTGAGCTTGAGCTTTCTTACTTGATGCGGAAGATTCTTATTTTTCTTCACTCTTCTTCTCCTTTTCTTCTTTCCTTGATGTGCCAACACCTTGACTTGAGAAAGAAGGCTCTTTTCCAATCTTCATGTATAGCTCATGTACCAATGATCTTGTTCAAAACTTGGTTGGCTTCATCTTGTACAAGTTCTTAAATAAGTGGAAGTAGATGATAATGGCAAAGTACTTTTCTTTCAGAATAACTTCGATGATTTTCTTGAGACGTCAGCTTCTGTCAACTTGTTGAAACCTATTGCATTTAGCTCATTGATAGTGACATTTAGATGTGAGTATATGCTGTTAGCTAATTCATTAGTCTATATTTTAAAGAATCAAACAATCCTTTGATTTAGAGATATTTTTGCTCGCTAACGTGACTCATGCCATTGTGGACCTCTTTGAGCATGACCAAAATTTCAGGTGCACTTGTAAGATCATACACACTATTGAACACATGAATTCTAAGAGATTTAAATATTGAATTCTGAGCAATAGCTTTGGTGCATCTCTTTTTCATCGGTCTTAGTGGGTTGCACGTGCGACCTAGGGGTTTCATTCCTTCATTCGTCACTCCTCAAACACCCAAGACTTTTGCTTCTAGAAAACATGACATGCGAACATATCAATAGGGGTAGTTTGTACCGTCAAAGTGTGAAGGCCTACCAAGATCACTCTTAACACCTCTAGATGTTATTTTGCCCTATGGCAGTGTAGCCAATGGTTCAAATACGAGGCTCCAACCATGATATCAATTGAAGAGATTGTGACACCCTAAGAGGGGGTGAATTAGGTATCTAAAAACTATGGCTCCAAGCACATATAAAAATCTATTTCAAACTCTATCTAGATGTACACTGGATTTTTCCATATGATGCTATCTCCACCACCAAAATATTTTTGCACCCTAGCTTCCAATCCTATTATGTACACTTGGCAATTCTAGGAAAGGTAAACGTAGAATGTAAAGAGTAAAAACTAATACGGAATGTAACTGAGGTAGAGAATGCAAACTCCGAGCAAAATGACCTTTTACTGAGGTATGGGAACACTCTTGCTTTCCCCTCGTCCTTGTTAGAGCCTATCGCGAAGGGATGCCCATGCTAGAGCCATGCTCTCGGTCAAGTAACTCTGTGGATAGCCAACGGACCTTCCCCACATGCAAGTGGGTCTCCGCCTTGTCTCTCCTAGATGCTCCTCATTATCTTTACTAGGTGGAGCTTTGGCAAATCGTTGAGGTCCTCTCCTCCCTCCGACAACCACCGGCGGCCACTCCAAAAATTTGGTTGGAGGGTCTGGGAAGACTTACAAGTCCCAAATTTAAAAGTCTTAGTGCTTACAAGCATTGATAAGAAAGAGGCCTGCAAACCTCATCATACTCTAGGCTGATCTCGGAATGACCTAAGAGGCCTAAACTAGAAATAATCAAGGCCTAAGTCTTGTTGCAAATTGCCATAATCTTCTATTCATCACTTTGTTGGATAGAGCACTTGAATATGTGTGGAATACAAGTCTAAAACTTCCTGAATCTCTAACACACATGAAATGATTTGGTATTGGGGGTATTTATAGCCCCAACCATAGAAATTAGCTATTGCACAAAAAAGAAAAGTTTTATACAAACCGTCGATTGATATAGCGGGGTCACTGACTCAATCACCGTATGAAGCTATGATCCTTTTGTGCACCAACCATTGAGCCATTGATGCTCGGGTCCATGAATCACCGATTGATTCAGTTGTGAGATTATCAAGTCACTGTATGAATCAGTGTACTCATGGTCGTTTTGGCTCCAACCCATGATTACCGATTGATTTGGTGAGTCATTGTTAGTCCAATCGGTTTATGTTGTCACACAATAATAAAAATCACTAATGACCCTTTTAAGCCCATTTTCCTTACACTACAAAAGATTATATCTTTGCTCAAAAGATATGAAGGCTACAAGTTCTCTTTGCCCGATGGCTTTTCCATTTCTTATTTACACATAACATGGGCATGATAAAAAGCTAATGTCATCATGGCATAGGATAATTGGCTCATTAACATAATTATAATTGGACATATGGAAGTTCAAAAGGTGCATAAAGATAACTTTACCAACAACAAGAGCTTACTCAACTAAAATGGTGGTGGACTAGTGGGTGGGTGGGGGCGGGGGGTTGACATCTTCTACCACCTACATGTTTCACATTCAAGCCTTAGCACTGCACCACCACTTCACCTGTGGTATGTGCTTGCACTTAATTTTATATAAGCTATTAGATTCCGGCCATGTCCTCAGTGTGCAGTGCATGAGATGGCATCCGGCCATAGGTCACCACGTGGCATCGCGCAAAATGGCTCACGGCAGCGCCCACGATCCACGTGTGAGCGCTTGAACAATCCCATTGCTCCATGTGCCAAAGCCTAATTTTATTAAAAAATATAGTAAAAGGGAGCTTGCGAGAATCCCACTGGGACCTTTGGTTCAACACAAATGACATCCACCACTGAGCTACATGGAAGATTTGGAAATATAAACAGAACTAAAATATATGTACCATGAACAGTTGGATTGAGATGAACAGCGTACAAATAGTGTGTGTTGGTGTGAGGGCCATTGGTAGCATGCCACGTGGCGGTGCCTGCTTGCTGGCGCTTGATTATGCATTAAGAGTTCAACTTTTCTCTTTTTAACCCGTAATTAAAACTTGTAATTAGTATTTCTTCCTCATAAGAACTCAGAATTTGTTGTTTCTTTTTTCTATTTTCCCTAAAATCACTCTCTTTCATTTATTAGTATTTTAGCTTAATTTCTATTTCTTAGATTTTTTTCATACGATTTATTTTCTTCCATTTATTAGAAAATAGAATACACACATATTTTTGCATAACCATTGCTAATGTAACTTCATATTTTATGGTACTCAGAAAAATATAAGGTTGTCTCCCAATTTGAGTTTTATACAAGTTCAAAAAATGTGATGAGGTATGCAAACTTTAAAGTTTGAATAGAGTTATAGGAAACTACATGAGAGATGTATCAATTTGTGAACAATGTATAGTGTCACTTTATTAAAATCATATAAAAATTTTATGACAAGCTTATGGACCTAAAATGTAATGGCATATCAACTTGTAGAATTTCCTAATCAAATTTGGATATTATTATTTTTATTTTCAATAAAGTTGTGCATAGAAGTTTGAATTATCCCTAACAAAATTTGAAAAGTTCATCTATTTTCCAGGATATGGGCTAAAATTGTATATATTTGCTTAAATATAATTTTTTGGGATCTTTTTAGATATTATTTGAGATACTTGTAGTTCAAATTGTAATTACTTTCAACAAGCATGCAGAAATTTATTTAAATGGTACAAAATACCAAATCTATTCGAAAATTCTTGAAACTCCTACATGACAACTTAGATGTTGTTTATTACATGTAAAAATTGTATTGGGATCTATAAGATAGTTAGTTTTGCAATTTACTTCACAACGTTGTCTTAGTTAGTTATTTAAAAAATAGAAAAACAACCTCTTCGCACAATAAGTGGCAATGTAAATAAATAAATGTTAATAGGAGAGTCAAGGTAAGATTTTGTCCAAATTTTAGTATATATGAGCAAGAAAAGACTTTAGGGTGTACAAACTTAAAAGTTTGAGTTGAGTTGTATGAAACAATGTGAGAGATCCATCTATGTGTGAACAATGTATACTCCAACTTTGTTAAACTCATTTAAAACTTTTATGGCAAGCTTATGGACCCAAATTATGTTGTCATGAAAGTTTATATAATTTTTTGATCAAATTTATATATTATTACAATTATTCTACGATAATTTTGATGTAGAAGGTTGAATTATCCCTAGCATACAATTGAACTCTTGATCTATCTCTTGGATATGGGCTATAATGAAACATATGAGACTAAATATTATTTTTATGTAATTGTTTGAATCTTATTCAAGGTACATGTAGTTCAGTTTGGAATTACTTTTGGTAAGCACATAGAAATTCATTTAAAATTCAAAAAGTAATAAATAAGCTCCAAAACTTTTGAAACTTCTACACGAAAATATATACATAGTACATTTCATTTAAAAAATGTTTTATGGTATATAAGATAATTTATTTTGCATGTTACTTCAAAGGGTGCCTTAATTGGGTGAAAATAAAAAAAAAACACTAAACTAGCCAATAAAAATGGGCCTGAGCTGTTTTCTGGGCACGCGCACAAGGCCCAAATTATCGTGTCCGTCCATTTCTAATCGACGGTTTGGATCGCATTCTCATGTTATAAAATGGGGTCAATTACGTACAATACAAGCCATTATAAAAGATTCAAATTCCTAAAATACCACTAAAAAACTTCTTGCACCCTGTGAGCCAGCTGACTCAACTTTTTGTTACTCTCCGAGCCACTTCCGTCTATTTGAGGTCAAGCGGGAGCTAATGGAGAGACGCAATATCTATTCTGCCCTTCATGTCATTATGGTGGGATAGCGAACTGACATGTACGGTCCACATGTCATCCTTATCTCTTTCTTCTTCCTTCACCTTCGCCCGCTGCAGTTGCGATTGACTCGCCGGCGTCGGCCATCCTCGCTTGTGGCCATGCGGCTCTGGTCGCCAGCGCGCCACCCAGCAGTCGCTACCCCTATCCTGTCTCGCCACCCTGGTCGCTAGCGCGCCACCCAGCAGTCGCTATCCCTGTCTCCTGCCTCGCCGCCATCGTCACACGAGACCACTCCGCGCGTCCGTCACAGCTCTCCTCTTGCTTCTACACCGAGCAAACCTGCAGCTGCAGCCGTACCTCTTATCCCCGGTTCTCCAATTGGCAAGCGAGCAGCTACAAAGCCACCAAAAGAGCCTCCCTTTCCCCAATCGGAGGAGCAGCAGCTCACACCACCACCTACACCATGTCGTTTTCTCTCAAAATTGATCTCCAAGCAAGCAGGCAACGGCGCACTGCACCTCGCTCCACCGCCTCCGCCGCCTCCTCGGCCTCTGCTGCCGCCTCCCCGCCTCCGTCTCCGCCTACCTGTCCCGCTCAGCTCGCCCCTCGCCGCCGTCGAGTGGGCCTCGTGCGCCACGCTCGCGGGCTCCCTCCTCCGTGCGCGGCGGTGCCATCTCCAGGGGATGAGTTCGTGAGGGGGGCATCACCGCGCCGTCGACTCCGCGGGCCACGAGGTGGGGCATCACTACGTCGTAGACACCATGGGCGATGGCGGCACAGCGCCACGAGGGGCTCGGCTGCTTCCTTTCCCGACGACGACCGGCGTCTCTTCTTCCGACTTCTCGGCATCCCGTCCCAGTCCTGTATGGCGCCACAGCCGACCTGCCACAGATCTCTATCTCCCTCTGGATCTTGCACCGCTGGAGCCAAGGTACACCGATGCCGTGCCACTCTCCCTCCGCTCCCAGCGTGGTGGAGATCTGTGCAAAGCTGGGCGGCGGCCGTCGTGCCTGGAGGTGCGTATGGGGCCTACAGTTGGCGAGCGAGAAGATCCAGCGGGGAAGCGGGCGGAGTGTGTTGGAAATCGAAGTGGTTTGTCAACAAGAATCAAGTGGTTTGCCTGTAATAGAAGGGGGCGTACCTTTAAATTTGTTAGCACTAGCCTCCGATTGAATGCCGGCTGCTACCGTGAGGTTTGATTTAAGCAGAGATCCTAAATGGACAAGTTACAATAAAAGTACGCTGGCTAGAACACCAGCCGCAAGTTACAAGAAAAAGAACCTTGGTGCATGGGCTGCATGCAGGCACTTAAATGTAGCGTGCTGCTATCTACGACTAGTTTGATTTAGCCTAGATACTGTCTACACAAGGGTTAAAAATCCCAACAATTCTTCCCCTAAACCTTGTGTGCCTTGCTCGAGGATACTTGGATCATCCCAATTCTGGATCGCAGCTCCTGAAACTTTACTTGCCCGAGTGCCTTTGTCAGGATGTCAGCGAGCTGGTCCTTGATGTTGATGTAGTCGGTGTCGATAAATCATTTCTCAATGCAGTCGCGAATAAAGTGGTACCTCAACTCGATATGCTTGCTTCGCTCATGGAAGACGGGATTCTTGCTCAGCACCAGTGCCGATTTGCTGTCCATCATGAGCTCCACGCACTCGGCCTTCCTTGCCATGAGTTTATCGAGTAGTCGCGTGAGCCAGACCGCTTGAGTTGTTGCCGCGGCAACCACAACATATTCTGCCTCACACAATGATAGAGCCACCACTCATTGCTTGAGTGATTGCCAACTCATCGGGCACTTCCAAAGGAAGAAGAGGTTGCCGCTGGTGCTCTTGCGGTTGTCGATGTCGCCGGCATGGTTGCTGTCGCTGTAGCTAGTCAACCGAGTTGTTTTTGTTGACTTCTTGTAGCATAGGCCGTAGTCGAGCGTGCCGTTGATGTAGCGAAGGATGCGCTTCACCGCCTTGATATGCTCTTCAGTCGGCCTCTCCATGAAACGACTCACAAATCCAACCGCAAAGGCGAGATCTGGTCGTGTGTGGAGGAGGTACCGGAGGCTTCCGACTAGTCACCGGTACTGGATGGAGTCGACTTCCGGAACAGTGCTGTCGCGGCTCAGGCAGCCTTTCCTCCATGGGCCTCTTGGCAGGGTGGCACCCCTCCATCCCGCCAATCTTCACGACTTGGACGGTGTACTGTGCTTGGATCACAGTGATGTGCCCACCCTCCTGATGCACCTCAATGCCAAGGTAGAAGGAGAGAAGGCCGAGATCAATCATCTGGAATTGGCCCTTCATCTCCTTCTTGAACTTGTCGATGGCCTGCTCAGATGATCCGGTGATCACCAGATCATCGACGTAGACACCGACTAGTAGTCGCTCCCCGTGCTTGCCACCACCCCGCCTGTAAATGGCGTGCTTGTGCGCGCTCTGCTTGAAGTCGAGTGCTTTTAATGTTGAGTCAAGCCTCGCGTTCCAGGCCCGCGGCGCCTGTCGTAAGCCATAGAGGGCCTTACGCAGTCACAGCACCTTTCCTTCCTCCCTTGGGACAACGAACCCAAGGGCCTGCTTGACGTAGACCTCCTCCTTTAGGTCTCCATTTAGGAAGGCCGGTTTGACGTCCATGTGGTGGACACTCCAGCTCACTTGAGCTGCAGGAGCCAGAAGTAGTCGCACCGACTCCATGTGAGCCACAGGCGCGTATACTTCATCCAAATCGACGCAGGCCTGCTGAACAAAGCTGCGCGCCACCAATCGCGCCTTGTGCTTGATGACTTTGCCTGCCTTATCGCGCTTCAGCTTGAACACACATTTTAGCCTAATGGCTTGGTGCCCAACTGGGAGTTTAACCAACTCCCAAGTCTTGTTGCGCTCAACAGAGTTAATTTCATCGCGTATTGCCACCCTCCATGCTTCCTCCCGCTCCGCCTTAGCAAAGGAGCATGGCTCCCCCATGCTGGTGAACATCAACTCCGCCTCCTCGAATTGTACTTGCTCAAGGCCTGGGTAAGGCTCACTCAGCAAGTCTTCTATTGTGTGATAGCGCAGTGGGGCATCATCATGGTCGTTGTCGTGGCACGAGTCATTGCTGAAATGAGTCGGGGAAGAACTCGGAGCAGCGCTCGTGGGTGGATCAGCACTTGGAGCGGCCTCTCGAGTACTTGGAGTGCCCTCCCGAGAATGTGGAGTGGCCTCTCTTGTGCTTGGAGTACCCGCACGAGCACTCAGAGTGGCTTCACGAGTACTTGGGGTACCCTCGCGAGCACTTGGAGGGGCCTCACGAGTACTTAGACTGCCCTCACGGGCACTTGGAGTCGCACTAGCGGGAGCGGAGGAAGTCGGGGAAGCAGTCGAGGGGGGGGGGTCGCTTCACCCCCGGAAGTACTCAAGATAGGGCTCGTGGTACTCGGAGACATACCAGGGGAAGTCGGAGATGCATCCGTGGGGGCAACTGACTCCTCCGCAACCATCGCAGCTTCCACCAGGTACTTGACGACGAAGTCAGAGTTACACCCGGTGTTACTATCTTCCTCCTGCGACCAGTTCCAGCTATGACCTTCATCAAACACTACGTCGCGCGTTGTGCGCATACGCTGTGTCACTGGGTCCAGCACCTGGTAGGCCTTGACTCCTTCCTCGTAGCCAATGAAGATGCCTGGGGTCGACCGGTCTTCAAGCTTGTCACGATGCCTGATTTCCTTTACGTACACCAGGCACCCAAAAGTGCATAGGAACTGGACCGCCAGCTTGCTTCCATGCCACGCCTCGTATGGCGTCTTATTGGAGAGGGCCCGGGTGGTTGAGCGGTTAAGGAGGAACATGGCCATGCTCACCGGCTATACCCAGTAGATGGCCGGCATGCCCCTCTGCTTCAGTAGGGCACGCACCATTGCTACCACTGACTGGTTGCGTCGATCCACCACGCCATTCTGTTGCGGCGTGTGAGGCGCCGAGTGGTGCCGCTCCACACCCTGGCCAGCAAAGTACTCGGTGAAGGACGCCGACATGAACTTGCCGCCATTATCGGTGCGGAACACCCTCAGCTTCCTCCCACACTTGTTCTCAGCAGCCACCTGGATCTTCTTAATGGATTTCGGCACGCTGCTCTTCTCTACGAGGAAAGAAGCCCACATATACCTCGTGGCATCCTCCACCAGTAGCAGGATGTAGCACCGGCCTCCTAGAGTCGCCAGCGTGATGGGGCCGCACAAATCATCGTGTACGAGTTCGAGCGGCCTGTCCTCTGTGTACTTGGCCTGCTTGGGGAAGGGGGCGCGTTGGTGCTGTCTGTGTTTTACTGCCACGCCCACCGAGGGATACCCTCGAGGTGGTGAGTTTGTAGGTAGGGTGTCGCCAAGATTAGGAACTCGAAGGTGCAAAGGAACACAAGGTTTTAGATAGGTTCGGGGCATCGAGAGCGTAATACCCTACGTCCTGTGTTGTTTGTATTGCCATTGATGATGATTATCTCCGAGGGGGTCCCTGTCCACCCTTATATAGTCTGGGGGGACAGGTTTACATGGAAGTCTTAGTCGGGTACAAGCCCAGGAGTCCTACCCGAGTACTTATCGTGTAGTTTCCTACCATGTCCGACTAGTTCCACTACTGTACCAGTAATCCTACTATATTACGAGTAATTATAATAGATGTAGGGCGTGGGCCATATGTCATCCCGTATCCTAGGAGAAGTGTGCCATGTGGGCAGTCCCGTGTGCCCGGGTCTGACAGGTGCTTGGTGGTGATGCAGACGTCACACAGCTGCTCAACGTGAGCCAGCTGCGGCAGCCTGCACACCATGCTCCTCCGCACCACCTGCTATAGGGCGCCGAAGTTGATGTGCCCGAACCGGTCATGCCACCGCTAGACATCATCACCATGGCGTGCGGTGAGGCAGACTGACCTCGCGACCTCCAGTCACAGCACGTACAGCCTGTTCCCGCTGCGTGGAACCCTTGCCAACAACCGGCTCTCACGATCATGGATCCGCAAAACACCTTCTTCAATGTGGATCTTGGACCTGATCTCGTCAAGTTGCCCAACTGAGATGATCGAGTTGGCGCAGCTTTGGGATGTAGCAGACCCTATCTAGGGCCTTGTGTTCCGCGTTCCTCCCGGAGAAGATGACGGTGCCACAACCATGGATGGGCACGACCGACCCGTCACCGAACTTGATGGAGCCACGCATGGCCCAATTGAGCTAGGAGAAGACGTCGCTGCGCCCCGTCATGTGGTTGGTGGCCCCTGTGTCCAGGTACCACCCTTCCATCAACTCATCTTCACCGCCCTTTCCAAAGTACGCTTGAGCCCGAGGCTCCTCGATGCAGGTATTCCTAGTAGCCGTCGTCACAGGTAGGGGAGCAGACTCGCGGTCGACCACGTGGTCACCCGAGTATTCATCAGCCGCCTTCTTTACCATCCCAACTACTTCCTTGGCCTCCTGCATAGAAAACAACTTGATTTGTGGCTCCTCCGAGTGGTTTTCCACACAGACCTGTGCCATGAAAAGGCACGGCTCTTCTTCCGCCTGGGCCACGTGCGCTTGCCCCTTCTTGGGCTACTTGCACTCATGTTCCCAGTGGCCAGCACAGCCACAGTTGTGGCAGGTGTCATCACGCGGCGTCTTCCTCACCTCACCGCCATCAACTGTTTTCTTCTTTGAAGCCGGCGAGCATTGACACTGGCTCCTGCTGCCTCCAGTCCTGGATGAGCCCTCACCCGACTCGCGATCTTGTCGATGCGGTGCATCTGCATACAACAGTTTGCCCGAGTCGCGATTCGAGTCGGCGCAATCCATGCGGTCCTCCTGCACCTTCAGACACCCGGTCACCTCCTCTAGTGAGAGGGAGGAGATGTCTAGCAACGTCTCGATGGATGTCACCAGGTGGTCGAACAGAGGTAGCACCGACTAAAGGAGCTTCTCGACTACTCGCTGCTCCTCCATCTCCTCACCTAGTTCCTCCATGTTGATGATGAGGTTGGACAGGCGCAGACCAAAGTCATCCACCTTCTCACCACTACGACATGTCATGGCTTCAAACTCCCTTCGCAGCTGTTGGGCCCTGCCCTTCTGGACTTTGTTGCTGCCGACGCACATTGTCTTGATGGCATCCCACGCATCTACAGCCGACTACTTCTTGGCCACCTGCGGCACCATCTCTGGCGGCACTGAGAGGATAAGGACCTCTCTGGCCATGCAATCTTCCTGGAAGTTGCAGTCGCCATACTCGATGGCGTCCCAGAGGTTGCGAGCTTGGAGCATTACCTTCATGACCAGGCTCCAATGGGTGTAGTTGGATCTCATTAGTGTCGGGTACTTTGCGCCACTCAACTCCTTCACTAACCTCTGAACGGCCGGCCAGTCCCTATCCTGGTAGCGCTGCTCATGTGGGGAAGGGGAGGGATGTCTCCGGTGGTGATGTAAGGTTACAGAGTCATTCGACGATGACCCCCCCCTGCATCTTTCTCACCAACTGACTTCTTCTCCTTTTTCACTTGCCGCTTCGAGTCTTCTGGCCGCTTGTCCTTGGGCGTCAGGTCCTCCTTCCCATGGAGGCCTTCTTCGCCCTCGATCGGCTTCTTGCTCTCCAGCGAGTCATGCCTAGACCCATCAGGCTTCCTGGATGGAGACATTGATCCAACGGATACTTGACCTAGGCTCTGGTACCAATTGTTGGAAATCCACCTCCCACTGAGTGGTTTCTCAAGCACAACCGAGTGGTTTGCCTAGACTGGAAGGGGATGAACACATGCACACCTTTGAGGTTGTTTGCACTAGGGCTCCAACTGGATGCCGGTTGCTGCTGTGAGCTTTGATTTAAGTAGAGGTCCCAAGGGGACAAGTTACAATAAAGGGGCGCTAGCTACAAGACCAGGCGCAAGTTACAAGAAAACGAACCTTGGTGCACGGGCTGTATGCAGGCAATAAATGCAGCATGCTGCTACCTACGACTAGTTTGATTTAGCCTAGATACTGCCTACACATGGGTTAAAAACCCCAATAGAGTGAGATCAGGGCTGCCGACGTCCACGGCTGCCTCTATGTGGTCTTTGATGCACTGATGCGTGTAGTCGCAGGAGGGCAGGCATGTCGTGCATGCACCGTGCGTGGCTGTGACTCACATCCAGTCTGCAGCAAGCCAGCAACGACCTCCATAGGTGGGGCATCTGCGGTGTGTCAGTGTAGACTCGGCGGTCCATTTCCTTCCTCCCCAAATTCAAGTTTTGCTTGGACTCGATCTATGTGCTGATGCTCCTGTTAGTACTGATATGCGCTGATGCTTCTGTTGTTGGTAGAAGAGTCACAATAGGTTTGTAGGATAGCAAGCAACTCATTGTCTTCCACGAGAAATAGATTAGAGGATCTGAGTATAATAGAAGAAGCTATTTTTGACGGATACTGCTCGAGTACAAGAGAAGAGGTTACCTTTAGTCCATGTCTTCATTTTTTGCATGTAGATTATTAGTGTAGCGAGTTACTGAATCTAGTAAATAGATCATGCCTTACTAACTTGAGGTGAGAACCAGTAGGGAACATATCAAATTGTTTCTTTCATTGTTTTCATGACTTATGCAAAAGTTTGTTGTCTAACATATAAACTCAAGATGAGCATGCTATACTTGTGCTAAGTTAGGTGTTGCTATAGTGACTAAATAATTTTTCTGCCAAGTTATGTGCATGTGACCAGTATATTTCAAATATGACCATAAAGTATGCAATATTTCGATGGTAGGCTGGTAGCTGTAGTAACTACCAAGTATTTGTAAGTTGTATTTCCTATCGAACTGCTGAGTTGATAATTAATCGTTCTTATTTCCTATGTGAGCTGGAAATAGAAAGCCATCATGCATGAGTGAAATTGATGCCTTTTGTCATGATTTTGGGCTTGGTCTGTTGGATTTCTTTTTCATGTTGAGTACTAAGTGAAACTAATTCCTTTTGTTACTTTCACTGAAGTCATCATAATGTTAATGATATTTGGTGGTTCTATGGTTTTGAACTTAAGGATTCATTTAATATAATCCAAGTCCTGTTATGATTGTAGATACAGAAGCACAAGAGGCAATGATCCTAGCTTTTGTCTCTCAGTGTCAGTGTCAGCCCGTCAGAGTGCTTTCGCCGTTGCTGTTCTTTCCTATCTCAATTCATTTCTCCACTCCACAGGAAATTCCCTCTGCCCCTACCATACTCCAGCTTGGTAGTTTCTACCGCTTGTGCAGGGTTGAGCCCTAGGATTTGACGGCGGACTAGAAAACCCACCTACAGACGCTTTATGCCCAATCGTTCCGGATAACACTTGCATCCTCTATCTTACCGCAGATCCTGGCATAGAGTTAGCCGATGCTTATTCCTCAAATACCATCATTGTTTCTTCTCCAAGAAAAGAAGTTGACGACCCATAGGCCACCTCCACGTGGCATTGCTCCGTCACGCTTTCGCCCATTGTGGAAAATTCCCCACTGCTGCCTCCCATAGGAGTCTGGGCCGTGTCTCAGTCCCAACGTGGCTGATCATCCTCTCGGACCAGCTACTGATCATCGCCTTGGTAAGCTATTGCCTCACCAACTAGGTAATCAGACGCGAGCCCCTCCTTGGGCAGATTTCTCCTTTTGCTCCTCAGTCTATGGGGTATTAGTTATACTAAAGAGCTTCCCTACACATGCCATGTGAGATTGCTTTGCTTTTATTGTGTAGTTCTCTTTTGACCTCAAACAATGCAATTACAACATTACCTCAAACCATGCATATGTTTGGTGGTTGGAGAAGCGCAGATGTTTGGGTTTTTGACCCAATATTTGGAACAAAAGTTTCCTAACTTGTAGTGAATCTTTGATCATATCATGACCGGAAAACTGTGTTTTATGGGCTGGAAAATTGTGTTTTATGGGCTGGAAAACTGTATATTATTGTGGTAGAACCAACCTGAATTATACTGGCTCAAGTACGTGAGTCCATTCCTGAGGGCTCCAACGTGCTTCAAACGGTATAATCCCTTGGTGACGTTGACTTGGTCTTCAGAAACATCCTCTACAGACTCCGGGGAGATCTTGTAGGTACCGTCTGCGGAAGTAGTCGTATCTACATGCAATGCAACATTACATTCAAAGTGTGCATATGAAACTATCTTACTTTACAATAAAGTTGCAATCCAACACTCATTTAACATACTACTCACATAACGACCAGAAAGATCTAACCTAAACTTAGCCAGAGCTTTAGGGGGACAACTAATTAGAACCGGCTATTTGTTGAAGATTACAACAGAGCCGATTGGAACAACAGGGGTTTGGCCAATAGAATTGGCAAAGGAGGGAGCTATCTACTTTGCCTTAGGAAATCGACTGATTTCCGTTTGAAAGAGAAATTGGCAGAAACGGTCTCTGTATATAAGCAGAAGAGATTAGCCGATTTGAGTTCACCTGGGGTCAAATCAGCCGATATGGATAGGAATGTTAAAGGTACAGTGCTTCAAGGATAGAACAAGGAAGGATCTTGCCGATTGGATTATCAGCATATCTTTGGTCTATCTAATTGGTTGGTGTAGTGGTCTTGGCCTTAACCGATGAGGATGCATCAGGTTTAGCCGACTGATGTGCTTTGGTTGTGCCTATCAGAGGCATGTCTACTGTGCTAACTTGCCAATATGTGGTGGTGCGTTTCGGCTGGTGCAGTCGATATGCTACCTAGATCGGATGTCTAGCTGAGATGTGCTTAAGAGTTATCCTAGGTAACTAGGTGTGGTTGTATCGGCTTGATTACGTCAGTACAACAATTGAGTGACGTACAGCCGATGGGGTTATCTAAGTTAGACCTGTTACAAGAACTAGGTGGAACAGAACATTAACATCAGACTAGGCTGATGAGACCACAAGTGCGGAACTAGATTGAAGAGGATGTGGCTGATAGGCTTGTGTCGATGAGGATATGTTCTACAGATGTGCGACTGATTGGAGTGTGGTTGTGGGTATGTGACCGATAGATATTTATAGCTGATCTCTCAGCTGATAAATCGGCTGATAGAAGTGTGTGGATGAAGATGGGAAAACTAAGAATTGATCGGCCATATTTGACCGATACGGAAAGCAACTAGAATCGGCTTGGATCGGCCGATAGCAAGAATCTTAAGATCATGTGTGCATCTCTGGTGCATCGACTATGTGCAGCCGATGTAGGACAGAATAAAAGAATTGTATCAGCAGTAGCTGATACTAAAAAGATAACAACCGTATCAGCTAACCAGCCGATGATAGAAGCATATCAAAACAAGTGCATCGGCTGACAGCTGTTACACAGAAACACCTTAGATTCAAAGGAACGGATGCTTAGCGGCTGAGCTGATAGCCGACGCTGAAGCATAGCTGTAGAGATGTATTAGCTAAGCAACAGATACTCATGAACTAACAAGGATCCTTATACGAAAAGGACCTTAAGGAAACGGCATTCAAAACAAGGATAAGGTCTTGATGGTAGGGATATGAACACTCGTGTGAAAGGATTAACTAGATATCACACCTTTCTGCCTAAGACATATATCCTATGATCAACCCTTTAGCTACAACACATGCATACAACTCAAGGTACAAATAAAGCATTCATTCCCTAATATTTAACCTAGACCACAAATCAAAGACTTTCACTCAAGATCACAACATAAAACTTGTAGATTTTGACCTAGGGATTCAAACAAAACTGATTTTGCATTTTTATGAACTTCTTACGAAATTCTATGAAATGTAGAATTTCACTGATTTGAAAATAAAGAAAGCAATGGAAATTTTACAGAGAACACCCTAGAACTTTCTAAACCAAAGCAATTAAGTCCCTGGTCGGGGAAAACAAAGAACAGGAAGATAACGGCGTTATTCCGGCAAAGGAGTCACCGGCATTAGGAAGATTTAGTGAATTAGGGCAAACCTTGGGGTAGCTTTGGTTGTGGAGGAGAACGGGTGAAAAGTGATTTCCCGTGGCGAACAAGATCGGTGATGAGAAGAGTTCGACGGTGATGAAGTTCCATGGGTGACGAAAAAGTTTGCCGGGGAGGGTTGCCGTGGGTGGAAGATGGCCGAAGGAGTAGTCTCCGTGGTGTTTCGTGGTGATAGCGGTTGAGCGATCCACGAGGGGTAAGAACTGTTGGATGTCGTGGACCATGGGACGAGACGATGGAGCTGGATTGGTTCGCTATGCCAACTCCTCCGCGAACCTCAAGGTCCTCCTGCTCACGGTTGAACTTCCTCTGCTCACGCACGTGTGCCACTGAAACACGGCCGGCATACCCGCGTAGCTTTCTGCAGGATCACCGCGCCCGGTCTCATCTCCTGCACACTGTTCCTGCACTGCTCTCACACCATTGACCCTTAACTTGCTCGCGCGTGGTCTGTTGCCTTGCACGCGCACTCGTCTGCGGAATCGAACCGAGCCGGCCACTGGCAAAACACTTTCGCTCGCACTCGTGAACGCGCCGGTTCAATTCCGCTCGGACCTCCGGGTCCTGTAACTCTGCCGCTGGTCTTTCGCTGCGCATCAAAACCGCGCTGCATTGCTCCTGCCCTGACCGCCTTGCTGCTGTGCAGTTGCTCCTTCCGAGCTCGCCGCGCTATAACCGTCGCCTTCGCTTCGTCGCTTCTCCTTCCGGCTCGCCATGCCATAACCCCCCTTCCGCCTCCGCAAGGATGAAGGGAGCTCGCCGTGCGTGGCTCCTCCGAGCTCGTTACATCCGGTCGCCGCCCCGCACATCATCGCTCTACACGTTGTCGCCCTGCATGGTTACTCTTCTTCCTCCTGTTGCCAGGCCCGCACTCGTCTCGGCCTTGCCACGTCGCAGGTCCCTCCGCGGCCGTCCTTGTCAAGTTACCGCCGTGCGCGGCCTCGTTGCCCTCCGTGCGGGTCTGCCCCTAGCCGCCAAGCCTCAGCTCCATCCGCGCACGCCCGAACCGCGCGCGTCCTTGGCCCGCATCGCACTGCTGCACACGTGTCTGAATCCGTCCTGCGCGCCACTGCTCGCTCCGGGCCGTTCACCTCCGCTTGGGTCCTGCTCCTGCGCTCGCACGCCTACACCGCCTGCATCTGCGCCGTGCCCGAGCCGCCACTACCGCTCGCGCCGCACCAGCCCGCCTGCGGCGCTCCGTCCCTGGGCCCTACGCGCACACGCCTGCCCAGCGCCCGTGCCTGCTTGCGCCACAGCCGCCCACCGTCGGCCGAGCCACGCGCTCCGCTCGCGTGCTCCTGCCCAGCTCCCACGCTCGCCCGGCCTCGAGCGCCCGCCAGCTCCACGCCCACCTGCGCCGCCGGCTTCCGCGCGCACTCGCCCGGGCCCGCTCCGCGCCTGCGCCCGCGAGCCACGCGCCCGCGTGGGGCCGCTCGCTCGCGCGCCTCCGCCTGGCCTGGGGCTGCTCGCCCAGCACGCTGCACCACCGCCCAGCGCCTGCTCCGGCTGCAGCTGCTGCTGCCGGTGAGGAAAAGAGGAGGGGCGCCGGGAAGAAAGGCAAAACAGAGAGAGAGAGGAAGATGCTGGTGGTGAGGAGAAAAAACAAAGGGTGCCTGGATAAGGGAGAGCAGAGAAGAAGGACAGATGGAATTTCCCAAGGGCTTATGCGCAAATACAGAAAATTGCAGGGACCTGTCTATAAAACATAAATTTTTCATTAATCTAAAACCCTAATGATGAAATGCCCAAAACAAAAGTTGGAGAGTTTTTCAAACTCTACAACATTGCTTTAGGGCTCAAGTTCAAAAACTCAAAACTTGTATCTTTACATATGAAATTTAGAACAAAAGTTGGATTTGAATTCCTTTTGTCCTAAAGAGTATAACTTCATAAAATTCAGGACCTAAATGCAAGCATTTATGACACGTCATAATGGCGGGATAGACATGTCATGATGACTTGCATCTTTTACACTTTAGTCCTGAGTAACTTTGAAAATTACTTTTGTAAATCAAATACTTGCATAAAAGGACTTGTAGTTTTATAAAATTACATAAATACCCTTATTTTCACAGCTTTACCCAAAATTTTTACACACTTCAACACACACATTTCAAATAAAACTTTTGGATATATATATATATTTTTTCTTACAGGGGATAAAATAGGAAAAACTTGTTTGCAAAACCACCCTTCACTTATTTTGAAGTTACTTCCTATCCAAATACATTTTGCAAAAACAACCCTAGGTTTTTCTGTAATTATAAAAATACCCTTTTAACTTGCACTTTAAATTTTTAAAAGCTTCACACAAACACACACAAGCTTTACACTAACAAGCACATACTTCACACTAACAAATAATATGCCTAACTTACAAGTAATTGAACTGTCACAATTATGGGCTGGAATTTGCTGAAATTCTATGAATAATGGGTTGTAATATGTCGGTTCCAGAAATAGCCGGTAGCTAAACCCACTCGAAGTGTGTATCGTGCATCATGATCGGAGGTGACCTAGCACACAATGACTCAAGATTTATACTGGTTCATGCAAATGTGCCCTACGTCCAGTCAGGGTGGGTCGGATGTATTGCTTGAGCCCAGGTGCTTGTGAGAGTTTGGGAGTTACAAGCTTTCGAGTGCAGGATAAATCTCTTGGATCTCGGTCTGGTCCCCTTTCCTAGGCGGCTGACTCTCCCTTTTATAGTCCAAGGGGGGGTCTCCATTACAGGGGAACTAAGGGTAGGAAAAGAGAGGTAGAGAGAGAGAGAGAGTTCCTAGCCCCGCCGGTTGGGGTCGTCAGCTCTGGCGGCCACCCTTTGAAGTCCTGTCTTGCGGAGTGGCCATCGCGTTCTGCCCCTGTACATCATGCTCTGCTATTCAGAGAGGTAGGCGTGCGCTAGTAGGTACGGTATGGTGGTCACGCTCCGTCCTCAGCATTATGCTCTGTCATTCCATCATGACGGGGGTGTGCCTTCTACGTCGTGATGATGTTACATCACGTCCCTTCGCAAGGACAGGAAGGTAAAATAGTGTCCCCCTGTAGTGGCAGTAAGGCGGACTATAACCCCCGTGGGGGGAGTAGCTAGCCCTATATAGTAGTTGACTCTGGTATGTCCGTCCTTATCCTCAGCACCTGCTCCCAGGGACAGTCAGTGCGTGAGGTCCGTCCAGCCTCTGACATCGTCAATCGGGGAAAGAGACACATGTGTGGCAGAGTCCGATCGGTGCCTCAGTTCAGGATCATGGTACGGACCTAGGCCCTAGTCGTCTCCTCGGTCGGGAACGTGGGTCGAGGCTCATGCCGACCGGCCGGCCGGTCGGGACCGTGGGCCTGGGTGGCCTAGAGGAAGTCATAGCCTAGGAGGGGTGCCGTTTGACCCACGCATGGTCTTAGGCTATTCAGAGTGCCAGCGGGAAGTGGGCCCGATGCTGTCGGTGTTTTACCGGCTGCCCACCGTGGGGTATACCCTAGGTGGTAAATTTAGGTGAGGAGACGCTGAGATCAGGAACTCGAAGGTGCAAGGAACACAGGATTTAGACAAGTTCGGACCGCGAGGTGCGTAATACCCTATGTCCTGTAAGGTGGTTTGTATTGCCTTGGGTGTTGATGTCGTGTTTTGAAGGGGGTCCCTGCCCCCCCTTATATATCCGGGAAGACAGGGTTACATGAATCCTAGTCCAATACTAGCCAAGGAATCGTACTCGAGTACAACTCGAGTAGTTTTCTTCTGTACCGACTAGTCCTATTCTCATACGAGTAGAGAACAACATAAATAAGAGATAAGACAAGCCTTATCTCTTAATCCTATTTGAACTACGTTATGTACGCAATCCCGTAGCCCCGGGTCTGACAAGCCCCCGAGCTCTTCGTAGCTGAGTACTGCAGGCTTCTCGAGTACTTTCGAAGTAGTCTTTGGCTTCTTTTGAAGCTCCATCTTGAAGTTCTTCTTCGAGTACTCTCTTGGCTGCATCGAAGCTATGAGGTGCTCATGCCCCGAATTACTTCTTTGAAATGGTGTGCGATTGAAAAATCGCACTCCATATGGAATAGCCCCCGAGCCTTAGGTTGAATCGGAGAATCAGGCTGAGGGTTACATTAGTCTTGAATCTTCCTTACTTACTTTCCAAATAAATTTGAAAAAATAAGTAGTCAATGCCACGTATCCCGCAACCCCCGAGCCTTGAATCCAAATCTCTCAGGATTGGAAATAAGGATCCAAAGGTCATGGCATACAATGAAAAAATGTTCCTATGATAAATAACTGGTGTGATGGTATGAAAGATGGAAGTTAGATTTGGAATTCGAAAAACCCCTTTTTTCAGGACAATTAACCCTGAAAAATGATTAATTGAATATTTTATCTAAACAATCCACTAAACAACCCCTCATCTTCCGAATATTCCCTAAAACGACTCTTCAACTTCGAAATAGTAAAACTGTATACGGCCGCTGGTTATTTAATCCCGCGGTAACGCCCGATAAAATCTGTGCTTCCAATCTGCAATCCGCCAAGAAATTTCCGAATCCCCCAATTAGAGCTGCAGTCCACCTTCACCCCCGTGAAAAAGCCCCAATCTAGGCAAATCTCTCCGCCCCTTTCTCCACAGCCCCTAAGCAACTCGTGGTGAGCAGATATAGAAATGGTGCCCAAAAGATCCAACGAGAAGGATGGGAAGAGGAAGGAGTCGCAACCGCCGTCTAGGGAATGGACTCATAGTAAGTGCTCCAACAATGATCTCATGAAACTTGTTTCCGAGGGTCTGCTTCAAGAAAAAAGTCTTGTCAACTGGCGCCACTCTTTTCGCGAACCTCTTCCCATGGAAAATGTAGATGAAATCGTCACATTTTACCATTTTGCTGAATAGGGTTTGGCCCTCCCCTCTTGCTCGTTCTTTCGAGGCCTTCTTTATTTCTACAGGCTTGAGCTCCATCACCTCAACCCGAATTCAATTTGCCACATTGCCATCTTCATCCATTTTTGCAAAGCTTTCCTTGGAATTGAACCCCACTGGGATCTTTTCCGCTTCCTTTTCCGAGTAAAGCCGCAGCCCACCTTAAAAAATCCGTCCATTGTAGGGGGCGCCGGCATCCAGCTTAGACAACAAGCCGGCAATAGGTACCTTTCCTACAAATTTCCCTCCAATATTCCTGAATGGAAGAGCCATTGGTTCTACATCAAGAACCATGCTCCCCAGCTTCCTGAAAAATCCAGCAAACCCCCTTTCATGAGGCTAGAGTGGAACACCAAACTTTCCACAGGAGACCTGGACCAAGTCGACGAGTTGCTTGCCATCAGAGCAGCTCATAAAGAAATTGGAGTGATCGGAGCGTCTATGATGTTTTCCTTCTTCAAACGCCAGATCCAGCCAATCCAACAATACACTAGGCTTCGAGTACATAGGTGCTAAAGATCCCTCTCGGATGTGCGCAGAGGAGTTGACTGACGACGCCGCGCTCATCCAGGTCAAGCGAGTGCTGCTAGATGTGAACGCAGTTCCCTATGTCCCACAGTTATTTTCTGCGCAAAATCCTCTAAAACCGGTAAGTATTCGACTACTTTTTTAAAACAAGTTCTGCTGTTCTGCCGCTGCTAACTGGAAATCTCTATACACGGACACACAGAGTTGTATCGGAGCTATCCACCACAACCTGACATCCCCTGACTGGACCACCTTCTCCCCAGCGTCGCAGCCGAAATGAAAGGGCTCAAGCAGCTGAGGGTCTGCCCGACAGCGAGACCACTGAAAGCGGGAGCCCCCTGGCGGAGAAGGAAGCCGAAGGGAAAGCGAGGAACAACTCCCCCGGATCATCCGTGGAGTTGGTCGAAGCGTTGCCAGTGGTCCCTCGGGGTTGTCGGATAGTGCGCAAACGCAAAGCGCATGTAATCGAACCCCCTAGGTATGAAGTTGCTGTCCTGTAGAGTTGTCAAATAACAAAGTTGTTGCATGCTTACATTGTCTATTCTGCAGTCCCTCGGCTTCTCCACCCGACCCCAAGCGCCAAATGGTGACCGGGACCAATTTTGCTAGGGATGATGTTCCAGCAGATGATGCCACAGAAACTGCTAGGATGGACCCATCGAGTACTTCAGAAAGGATGGTAACCATTGCCGTAGCGGGAACCTCGCAACTAGCTGGTGTGACCCCGCTGTAAGTATCTAGGCCCTCAAGGTATGTTTCGGTGATTAATGACAACCATTATTGTGACTAATGAGATTGTGCAGCTTAATAAATCATTATCGCTCATTAGGTCATATGTCAAAAGAGGCCCCTAATTTTCTTTATTCAAAAAGGTGATCTCGGCATTCAACTCAATAATATGTCAAGACTAAGGATCTTTCTAGTCCTAAGTGTCATAAGGTTGAGAAGGACACTTAGGTTAGTATAGGTTTTATAGTTTTCTAGTGATCGCACTATTAAGAGGGGTTTAGGCCAAGTAACTTGAGCATGGACATGGTCATTTGAAAATGGATGCACACAATGTTCACTCAGGTTTCAAGAAGCTCAAATAAGTGGTTCTCAACTCATATCTCAAGAATAATTGGATTTCATTCAAGACTCAAGTCAGAAAAGGCAAAATCAGGAAAATCCTTAATACCGGTTTAACCGGCGCTGCAACTTTTCTATACGTCGGTTAAACGACGTCAGCAGAGTCTGGACAAGTCAATACACCGGTTAAACCGACGATATTTGAAATTGGACGTCGGTGCAGTTGTCCAGAGACTTGGTTTTTCAGTTGATCAATGCATGACTACATTCACCGGTTAAACCGATGATACGACGGTTAATCTGCCCAAGCTGTAACGGCTAGTTTTCAGAAGGGGTAGTTTACATTCACCGGTTAAACTGACGATGACTATTGGAGGTACGTCGGATTAACCGGCGCTACGCAGTTTTCTGGCAGCTTTTTCTCCAACGGCTCTATTCGTGTGAGCTGCCTATATATACCCCTCCAATGGGTCATTTTACCACTCTTGACACCAGGCAACATCCAAACACTCATACTATAGTCAAGAGCCACCTTGAGCTTCATCATTTCACATACTTGTTCATTCAATCATTCAAGAAGCAAGATTAAGGACTTGAGTAGAGAGAAGCTTGTGTGCATCCGTTCTTGGTGATCGGTTCTTGCTCAAGTGAAGGCCTTAGCTTGTTACTCTTGGTGATTGGCATCACCTAGGCGATCTTGGTGATCGAGGTGATTCTCGCGGAGCTTGCCAAGAATTGTGGAAGCCCGGAGAAGAAGATTGTACGTGGCTTGATCTCCACCACACCGGGATGGTGAACGGAGACTCTTAGTGAGCGCCCTCGTCTTGGTGACTTGGGAGGTGACAATACTCTTTGTGAGTGTCACAACGTGGATTAGGGGTGTGTGCCAACACATCGATACTACGGGAAAAAATCCGGTTGTCCCTTGTCCATTTTACTTATTCAAGCATTATCTTTCTTGCAATATTTTCATGTGCTTGATTTAGGGATTATTACTTTGCTCTACCTTGCTAGGCTTTACCTATTTTTATCTTTCCTAGCTTGCGTAGGTTGTTTAGTTACCCGGTTGGTGAATTGGTGCCTTTCTAGCTTTGCATAGGTTAAGGTTGCTTTACCTTGTTTTAGAAATTGAAAAAGGCCCAATTCACCCCCCCTCTTGGTCCATCGATCCTTTCAATTGGTATCAGAGCCTCGTTGCTCATTTAGATCATTAGGCTTCACCGCCTAGAGCTATGGCCAAGATGGGTGGTTCACCGCCTCACTTCGAGGGCAAGAACTCTACCTATTGGAAAGTTCACATGGCCGCATACCTTGATGCGATTGCCCCCGAAGTGTGGTCGGCAACTAAAGTCGGGTTCACCGGAACTCCCACCACCGAACAATTAAAATGGAATGCTAAAACTAGAAATGCAATTTTCGAAGCTATTAGTGAGGAAGTCTTTGCTAGAGTAAATGGCATGGACTTAGCAAGTGATATTTGGAAGGAGCTCATTGAAATTCATGAAGGTTCCACCAAAGTTCGTGAGCAAAAATATCACTTGTTTAGAGCTAAGTATGATTCCTTTAAAATGCTAGCTCATGAAAATTGCAATGATATGTATTCTCGCTTGAATGTCATTGACAAGGACATTAATGCACTTGAAATATCCAAAATTAACAGTGCATCCATCAATCGCAAGATCCTCATGCTCCTCCCGAAGCCCAAGTATAACATCATCAATGCTATGCTTCAAAAGGAGGATCTTGACACAATGGAAGTAGGAGAACTTGTGGGGGAAATTCGTGCTCATGAAATGAGCATTCTTGGTATGTCCGAAGAGCCAACTTCAGGCAAATCAATTGCTCTAAAGACCAAGACAAACAAATCCCGCAAGCTCAAGATGATCAAGCAAGATTCAAGCTCAAGCAATGAAGAAGATGATGGAGAACTTGCTCTCATGATGAGAAAGTTCACACGCTTAAATGAAAAGATCAACAAGAAGGGTTTCAACTTTGACTCCAAAAAGGGAATTTCCGGCCAATGGATGTCAAGAACAAGATTTGCTACAATTATGGCGAAAAAGGTCACATCCATCCAAATTGCCCCAAGCCAGATAAAAGGAACAAGGACAACAAGAGCAAGCATCGCCATGATTCAAGCGATGATGAAGAATAGGAGAGGAAGAACAAAAATAAGAGATTTGGGAAGAAGAAGACCCATGACAAGAAGACCAAGCTCTTCCCAAAGAAGAAAGGGCACACCAAGAAAAGTTTCTTGGTGGAAAAACAAGAGTGGGTGACCGATGTCTCATCAAGCGAAGACTCAAGTGATGAAGAAGACATCGTCACCATCGCCCTCACCAATGAAGAATCATCACTACCTCCGCCTCCTATGTGCCTCGTGGCAAAAGGTAACACCAAGGTATGTGAGGTAGATAGTGAAGATGATAGTGATGAAGAGCTTGATCCTAATGAATTCACTAACCTCATCAATGAGTATACATCCGTCATCAAGAGGGAAAAGGGCAAAGTCAAAATTCTTGAGAGCACTCACGCCAAGTTAGAGCTTGCCCACTCCGACTTACTTAGTAAGTACAATGACTTGCTCAAAAAGCACAATGAGTCACTTGTACTTGCTAAGCAAGTTGAAGAGAGCCACAAAAAGCTCAAACAAGAGCATAGGGAGTTGGCTCACAAGTATCAAGAACTTGAATTTGCCTATGAAGCTATTGACCCAAGTCTTGAGAAATTTGCCATGAAAAGGTCAATGCTTCTACTTCATGTGATGACCTACTCATTGATGCAAATGCCACTAATATTGTGCCCAAGCTTGCCTCTTCTAGGGAAAAGGAATTGATGGATCAAGTGGCAAGCCTCAAGAGTAGTGTGGAGAAACTCTCAAGAGGAGAATACATCCACAAGGAGATTCTCTTCAACAATGCCCGTGACTATGGCAAGAGAGGTCTTGGTTCATTTCCGGAGCCAAACATGGCTACAACTCCTTCTCCGGAGATCAAGACAAGCTTCATCAAGGAAGTGGGTTCATATTGCCAACATTGCCAAGTCACCGGGCACCACACTAGGGAGTGCACTTTGCCATCACGTTCTCTTCCTAAATTACCCAAGAATTACTCATCAATGTTCCAAAATAACCATTTTCTCTTGAGTAAAGTGAAGGGCAAGGTGAAGGCCAAGTTCATTGGCAAAATTGCTAAGGAGTCGAAGAAGAAGCTCCCCAAGCAACTTTGGGTCCCAAAAGCTCTTGTCACACATGTGCAAGACCCAAAGCTTGTTTGGGTTCCTAAAACTCAAAAATAAATTCTCATGTGTGTAGGTGAACTACAAAGCCGGTGGAAAACATTGGGTACTTGATAGCGGTTGCTCTCAACACATGACCGGCAATGATAGCATGTTCACCTCTCTTGAAGACCCCGGCGATCATGAACATGTCACCTATGGTGATAACTCAAAGGGGAAAGTCTTAGGTTTGGGTAGAATTGCAATTTCAAAAGATTTATCCATTTCAAATGTTTTGTTTGTAGAAGCACTTAGTTTTAATCTTATTTCTATTGCACAATTATGTGATCTTGGACTAACGTGTGCCTTTGACAAGAATGGTGTTGTAGTGACTCATGAAAAAGACAAGTCATTGGTATTCACAGGGTTTAGGCATGGCAATATCTATTTGGTGGATTTCTCTTCAAAGCAAACGAGCACCATGACTTGCCTCTTCACCAAGTCGTCTCTTGGGTGGCTTTGGCATAGAAGAATTGCTCATATCGGCATGAGCAACCTCAAGAAAGCCCACAAGAGAGGGATGATCACCGGCGTAAAGGACGTCACTTTTGACAAGAACAAGCTATGCAAAGCATGTCAAGCCGGGAAGCAAGTTGCAACTCATCATCCTATCAAGACGATGTTGTCTACCTCCAAGCCGCTCGAGCTACTACACATGGATCTCTTTGGTCCAACTTCATACAAGAGCATTGGTGGTAACCTATATTGCCTAGTAATTGTTGATGATTTTTCACGCTACACTTGGGTCATGTTTCTAGGCGATAAGGGTGAAACTCCGGAAATCTTCAAGACATTTGCAAGAAAAGCTCAAAGGAAATACAATTCCCAAATTGTGAAGATCCGGAGTGACAACGTCACCGAGTTCAAGAATACAAAGATCGAAGAATGGTGCGATGAAGAAGGAGTCAAACATGAGTTTTCCGCCACCTACACGCCTCAACAAAATGGAGTGGTGGAAAGAAAGAACAAGACACTCATCACCCTAGCAAGAGCAATGTTGGATGATTATGGCACGTCCGAGAAGTTTTGGGCGGAAGCAATCAACACGGCGTGTCATGCATCCAACCAAGTGTATCCTCACCGACTCCTCAAGAAAACTCCATATGAGCTCATCACCGGGAGGAAACCAAATATATCATACTTTCGAGTCTTTGGTTGCAAATGCTTCATCTATAAGAAGAAAAGGCTCGGTAAGTTTGAAAGTAGATGTGATGAAGGTTTCTTTCTTGGTTATGCATCAAACTCCAAAGCATATAGAGTATTCAATCAAACCTCCGGGTTAGTTGAAGAAACATGTGATGTGGAGTTTGATGAATCTAATGGCTCCCAAGAGGAGGTTGTTGGCTATGAAAATGTAGGGGATGAAGAGATTGAAGAAGCCTTGAGAAAGATGTCCATTGGGGATATCAAGCCGGAGGAGGTGCATGAAGACAATGATCAAGGGGGAGGAACCTCCTCATCTTTACCAAACACCTCCACGGCACCCCAAGTGGATGAAGATCAAGATAAAGTTGATCCACTACCTCAAGAAAATGTGTCAACGCCAACACCCCGAGTCCAAGAACAAGAAGAGCAAAATGTTCCACCACAAGCACAAGTCACTCATGATCCACCCCAACAAGCATCCACGCAAATACCGCTAGTGAAGCATGGTCGCATCTCCAAGGATCATCCAATTGGTCAAATCATTGGTAGTCCTTCCAAAGGAGTAAGAACTCGCTCTAAGCATGCTTCATTTTGCGAACATCACTCGTTTGTTTCTTGTATTGAACCCACTAGCATAGAGGAAGCACTTGAGGACTCGGATTGGGTGATGGCCATGCAAGAAGAATTGAACAATTTCACCCGCAATGAAGTTTGGGTCCTCGAAGCTCCTCCGAAAGACAGGAACATCATCGGCACAAAGTGGGTCTTTCGAAACAAGCAAGATGAACATGGGGTGGTGGTGCGCAACAAAGCAAGACTTGTGGCAAAAGGGTTTTCTCAAGTCGAAGGTTTGGATTTTGGTGAAACTTTTGCTCCGGTCGCTAGACTTGAAGCTATCCGCATCCTTCTTGCTTACTCTTCACATCATAACATTAAGTTATATCAAATGGATATGAAAAGTGCATTCTTAAATGGCTTTATTAACAAACTTGTTTATGTTGAGCAACCTCCCGGGTTTGAAGATCCGAGGAATCCTAACCATGTTTATAGGTTGCACAAGGCACTCTATAGGCTCAAACAAGCTCCAAGGCTTGGTATGAGAGGCTTCATGACTTCCTAATCATGCAAGGCTTCAAGATCGGGAGGGTGGACACCACTTTGTTCACAAAAGACGTCAACGGGGATCTTTTCATTTGTCAAATTTATGTTGACGATATTATCTTTGGCTCAACTAATGATTTACTAAGCCATGAGTTTGCTACCATGATGTCTAGGGAATTCGAGATGTCCATGATTGGCAAATTGACTTTCTTCCGTGGCTTTCAAGTCAAACAAATGAAGGAAGGGACATTCATCTATCAAGAAAAATATACTAAAGATATCTTGAAGAAGTTCAAGATGGATGAATGCAAGCCAATTAAGACTCCCATGGCCACAAATGGGCATCTCGACTTGGATGTGGACGGTAAACCGGTTGATCAATCTCTCTATCGTTCTATGATAGGGTCTTTGCTTTACCTTACCGCATCTAGGCCCGATATAATGTTTAGTGTGTGCTTGTGTGCCCATTTTCAAGCTAACCCTAAGGAATCACACCTTTCGGCTGTGAATAGGATCCTTCGGTATCTCAAGCACACTCCTAGCATAGGCTTGTGGTACCCCAAAGGCGCTAGCTTAGATCTCTTGGGATACTCGGATTCGGATTTTGCCGGAAGCCGTGTGGATCGCAAGAGTACCTCCGGGGGTTGCCACTTGCTTGGGCGTTCTCTAGTTTCTTGGTCGAGTAAGAAGCAAAATTCCGTGGCTTTGTCCACCGTGGAAGCGGAATATATAGCAGCCGGTGCATGTTGTGCCCAAATTCTATATATGAAGCAAACCCTTTTTGACTTTGGTGTGAAACTAGACAAGATACCACTCCTTTGTGATAATGAAAGTGCCGTAAAAATTGCCAAGAATCCGGTTCAACACTCTCGCACAAAGCCAAGGGGGACATTTCCCTTCAAGGTGTGAGATCCGAGGAGCAATTGGCGGATATTTTCACAAAACCTTTAGACGAGAGTACTTTTGTTAGGCTAAGGAATGAGCTTAATGTGTTAGATGCAGCAAACATCATGTAAGTTGCCATGTCATATAGAAATATGCATACATATAGGACACTTGTCTAACCATGGTAAGATAGTGATGAGCAAGGGTTTAGCTAGAGGTGGTGGTCCACTTGTTTTCCTCTAGGCTTGTAGAAAGGCTCATCATGATGAAGCTTTCCGTGGGATCAAACTTGACAAGTAGAATTTAAATTCTCGCTATGCATTTCTTGTCATATAGATGTGCACTTCATGTTTACCTTTCCTTTGCAATGTGGTTGTAGCTTGCATTATCATTGCATGCGTAAGGGTCACAAAGGAGATCACTTGATGAAAATGAGACTTGTTTTATATACAAGATCTTAATTTATGAAAAGTGAAAAGAGTAAAGTGTTAGGTGCGTTATTGCCTAGTGAGCAATGTCGTGATGAGTATGAAGCTTTCTTTCTTCAATATTCCTACGACATAGCTCATACATTTTAATTTGGCGCTTTGTCTCTCTTGCGACTTTTCCTTGATTTTGTAAAGAAAAATTATTTAAGCTAGTAAGCTATCCTATTTACTTTGAGGGGTAAAGTCGCCTATGCAAGTCCATTAACTTGAGTTTAGTTGAATTTTATAAGTTCATTGGACTTAGCATAGAAGAGTGAGCTGAGAGAGGGTTTTTGGGTTCACCGGTTAAACCGACGTTCAATGGATCTATACCCATCGGTTTAACCGGCGTTACTAAGTTTCAGCATCAGCTCAGTCACTTCTAGCGTTCAACCGGTGTATATAAAGTTTGCAGCATCGGATCAACCGGTGAACAGATCACAAATTTGACCTGAAAATCAACTGTTGTCTGCATCGTTCAACCGACGAGTTCATTTATCAGGGCATCAGTTCAACCGGTGTACAGATGCAGATTTGGCAGAGTCTCTGGTAAACTACACCGACGCAATCAACCGATGTTAAAAACCTAAGCGTCGGATCAACCGGTGATAAGAAAATCTGCGGGGTCCACATGTCATATAACTCTCTCGCCCGGTCGCCGCCGCCTGCTCACTTTCGTTCTTCCGCCGTCTTTTCGACTTCGCCCTCACCGTGCCGCCATTAGCCCACGCGCCGTGCCGTCCGCCGCCCGCTCGTCGCCTTGCCGCACCATCTGCCGCCGCCTGCACCCGCACATCTTCCGCGCTGCCGCCGCCGTCTGCCACCCGGGCGCTCGCGCACCGTCGTCTTCCCGCACGCCGCCTGCACTGCTACCACGCCGTCCGCCGCCCACGCGCCACCGCACCTGTGCCCTCTGCGCCACCGCGCCTTCTGCGCCGCACACGTGCAACCGCATTGCACCACCACCGCCCGTACGCGCCGCCGCAGCACCGCCCGTACGCCACTGTGCCGCCCGTGCATCACTGTGTCACCTGCACGCCACCGCGTCGCCGCGTCCATGTTACTCCCAGCATCGTGATGGGCCGTGAGAAGAGGAAAGGGAAGGAAGTTGTGGTCGAGGAGCCCGCTCGCAAGCGGACCCGTGCAGCGAGAGAGGCTGAGAGGGCCGAGATGGTGGCTAAGGCCGCCGAGGAGTAGGCGTCAGGCCGTGCTCGTCCGTTCGCGATCCGTGATACGCCGGCTAGAGGCAGAGGCAGAGGCATGGGCCGAGTCAGAGGTGCCAGGGCCACAAGAGCCGCGACAGCAGCAGCAGCAGAGTCAGATCAGTCACATTCAGCGGCAGAGTTGGATTCAGATACAGAGACAGAGCAGTCCGAGCAGTCACAGGGGCAGGGCACTCAGTCACCAGCTCTATGATGTTCTGGCCGCACCCGGCAGACGTCCCCCGCAGGTGATACTTCAGCAGCGACCGAGCGTCGCACTGGACCGAGGACGCGAGGAGGTCACCAGCCACAGGAGCCTCGCAGGTCCACCGCAGCAGCAGCAGCAGCTCGTCGAGCCGAGGCCCTAGCGGCCGAGCGTGCAGTGTTCCGCATGGACACTGTCGTGCGTCTGGAGCCAGGTGTGCTGCTCCAGAACTTGACCAAGGCCAATGCGGCGAAGGTCAAGAGGCTCAGGTGGAGTGTACAGGAGGAGGAGTGGTTCCCCGTGACACGTGACAGCAGGGTCGATCGTAGATTCTGGACACTTCTTCAGGCCAGTTTCTACGAGACCTACCAGAGGCGGGGCCACAGGATCTTCCCGCACAGGGTACTTGACTGGGTTTCTTTGAGGACAGCCGCAGGGGGAGCAGATGTCAGGGAGCACTTTGCTCATTTCAGGGGACTGCCCAGGTTGCTTTCGATTGAGCGCAACAGATACATTGAAGATTGGGTCAGAGTATTTTATGCCACTGTTTGGATAGCCCCAGAGCGCAGAGCAGTTCACTTCATGTTTGGAGGCCAGGTCTTTGGTCTGTCCAGGGCTACGCTTGCAGGGATTCTTGGAGTTGACTTAGTTGACATCTCTTTGCACGAGATGGTTTACGGTGATGCAGATCCACCACGCAGGGCTATGATTGGCGGGATTGCACCTTCACACGAGGCGATCTCATCACTGTTTCCGTCAGCCATTCCCTGCTTCCTACGCCAGAGTTCCTAGCCTGCTGACCCCAGAGGCTTACGCAGTTCACATGGCACTCCGGAGGACTTTGCTCCCGAGGAGTGGCTACCCAGAGGGTTCACAGGTCTGCAGCAGCTACTGCTTCTTCACATCCTTACTCACGAGCCGTTCGACATTATTGACTTCATTTTGGCTGAGATTGAGGATGTCATCACTGACGGGATGGGTGTCGTGCGTCAGTTTCCATATGCTCACTGGATCAGCTTCATTTGTTCTATGATTGTGCCAGCTGAGTCACCCGTCAGTGCAGTCTACAGACAGGACAAGGTTCCCTGGTTCCCAGTCTACCGCCCGACAGCACCCTCAGACCGGAGGAGAGGCAGACAGGCAGATCGAGCTGCTATGGCACAGTTGACACCCGAGGCACAGGCCCGAGTGGCCCAGGAGGATGAGGCATTGCTTGCCGCTGAGGCACAGCTTTCCGGAGGAGACGATGAGATACACTGGTCCGACCTTGAGTCTGACTCCTCCGAGGATGAGGAGTACTTCCCTGCACCAGCCCCAGCTAGTCATGATCACGAGGCAGGGGGGTCCGGAGAGCCAGCTCCAGTGTTAGCTGCTGCCACTACAGTCTCAGAGTCACAGGTGTCTCAGCCGTCTGAGCTCACCGCACTTCTGCAGCAGCTGGTGACACAGCAGAGAGAGGACCGTCGAGCACAGGAGGAGGCCAGGAGAGCCCATGAGGCCCAGCTTGCAGCGATACAGAGGGAGGCCGCCCGAGAGCGTGCTGCGACAGAGGAGCATTTTGTCGGCCTCATTGATAGAGTATCTCAGAGGACTGACGCTCAGTTTCAGCAGATGCAGCAGGGCATGATGGCGATGTTCGGGATGATCTCACAGTTGTACTCTCACACCGGACTCGCCCCGCAGCAGCCAGGTCAGCCAGGCCTTCAGAGCGTTGGAGCACCTCCACTTGCAGTCACACCAGCTCCAGCCTCTACTGCTCCAGCTTCTTCCGCGACCCCGGAGACCATGTTCTCGATGTCTGCACTTCTTGGGTCTGCGGGTCGCCCTTTCTTCTCTCCTCTGCCAGCGACTTCACTTTTCCAGGAGTCTCCCTCAGCAGTTCACACAGTCGCCTTCCCAGCAGTACCATAGCCGTTACCTTCAGGGGGAGGTGGAGAGGGTTCCGTGCTTCAGCAGTCTACACAGCCGGCAGCTTCAGCACTTACCACTTCAGATGTTGACACATCTTCTGCTGAACCGGTTACTACTTCGACGGACCTTCCTCCAGGCAGCGCCAGCACACGAGCCTCGACGACTGCTACACCTCCAGTCAGCTCAGCGCCAGCAGGCAGTTCAGATCAGCAGCTACCGTCCGTCACTGAGGATCCACCGTCCGACGACGACGACGATGATGACCCGGATCGCTTCCTTGCCGTACCACGTCAGCTGGATCCCTAGCTCGCTCCTTTTTGTGCTTTGATGCCAAAGGGGGAGAGGGAGTGAGAGTCAGGGGGAGGGTAGCATTAGAAAGAGCTCGTGATCAGGACTTTGATGTTTCATATTGTATCATATTTGGTGTTAGTTCATGGATATGTACATTTGTCATTTGAGCATGCTGAGTTTTTGAGACATATCTATGGATTTTGTTTGAGCCGCTGAGTTCTTTGATTCTCTTTTCTTTTGAGTTTGCTTGTGCCTTATCTTTCTCGCTCTCTCGTTATTTATGTTTGTGTTGTCATCAATCACCAAAAAGGGGGAGATTGTAAGCATCTAGGCCCTCAAGGTATGTTTCGGTGATTAATGACAACCATTATTGTGACTAATGAGATTGTGCAGCTTAATAAATCATTATCGCTCATTTGGTCATATGTCAAAAGAGGCCCCTAATTTTCTTTATTCAAAAAGGTGATCTCGGCATTCAACTCAATAATATGTCAAGACTAAGGATCTTTCTAGTCCTAAGTGTCATAAGTTGAGAAGGACACTTAGGTTAGTATAGGTTTTATAGTTTTGTAGTGATCGCACTATTAAGAGGGGTTTAGGCCAAGTAACTTGAGCATGGACATGGTCATTTGAAAATGGATGCACACAGTGGTCACTCAGGTTTCAAGAAGCTCAAATAAGTGGTTCTCAACTCATATCTCAAGAATAATTGGATTTCATTCAAGACTCAAGTCAGAAAAGGCAAAATCAGGAAAATCCTTAACACCGGTTTAACCGGCGCTGCAACTTTTCTATACGTCGGTTAAACGAGGTCAGCAGAGTCTGGACAAGTTAATACACCGGTTAAACCGATGATATTTGAAATTGGACGTCGGTGCAGTTGTCCAGAGACTTGGTTTTTCAGTTGATCAATGCATGACTACATTCACCGGTTAAACCGATGATACGACGGTTAATCTGCCCAAGCTGTAACGGCTAGTTTTCAGAAGGGGTAGTTTACATTCACCGGTTAAACCGATGATGACTATTGGAGGTACGTCGGATTAGCCGGCGCTACGCAGTTTTCTGGCAGCTTTTTCTCCAACGGCTCTATTCGTGTGAGCTGCCTATATATACCCCTCCAATGGGTCATTTTACCACTCTTGACACTAGGCAACATCCAAACACTCATACTATAGTCAAGAGCCACCTTGAGCTTCATCATTTCACATACTTGTTCATTCAATCATTCAAGAAGCAAGATTAAGGACTTGAGTAGAGAGAAGCTTGTGTGCATCCGTTCTTGGTGATCGGTTCTTGCTCAAGTGAAGGCCTTAGCTTGTTACTCTTGGTGATTGGCATCACCTAGGCGATCTTGGTGATCGAGGTGATTCTCGCGGAGCTTGCCAAGGATTGTGGGAGCCCGGAGAAGAAGATTGTACGTGGCTTAATCTCCACCACACCGGGATGGTGAATGGAGACTCTTAGTGAGCGCCCTCGTCTTGGTGACTTGGGAGGTGACAATACTCTTTGTGAGTGTCACAACGTGGATTAGGGGTGTGTGCCAACACATCGATACCACGGGAAAAAATCCGGTTGTCCCTTGTCCATTTTACTTATTCAAGCATTATCTTTCTTGCAATATTTTCATGTGCTTGATTTAGGGATCATTACTTTGCTCTACCTTGCTAGGCTTTACCTCTTTTTATCTTTCCTAGCTTGCGTAGGTTGTTTAGTTACCCGGTTGGTGAATTGGTGCCTTTCTAGCTTTGCATAGGTTAAGGTTGCTTTACCTTGTTTTAGAAATTGAAAAAGGCCAATTCACCCCCCCCTCTTGGTCCATCGATCCTTTCACCCGCCGCCAGCAACGAGTACCATGGTTGAAAAACCACGGGCCCTGAGAATAAAGAAAGCTGTCATGAGGAAGTCTTCACTGTAAGTGTAGATCCTTATTGCATAATGCATGTCCTGTTCTTTTCAACTTGTGTAACAATATAACCGATTCTGCTTCATTAGGTCTGTGACTGCCATGAGGTTTAAGCGAAAGCCTGTGTCGGCTACTCCAACCTCTAAACCGTCAGCCCCTGAGGAGGACACGACACTGCCCGACCCACCACCCCCCGAGCCCCAACTACCTGAAGCCAGTGCCGGTGGTGAAGAACAAGTTGAGGCTACTGATGCCACTCCTGCAGATGGCACAAGTAAGTGTCTGACCTCCCATGACTAACTGTTTAGCCCACAAACATCATGTACTGAATGCAACCTTGACTTGCAGGTACCCCACAACCACCAACTCAAGAAGCGACGGGTACGTCAAGGAACCCTAAAGATCTGCTGGTGTCCGGGACTGGATATCAGAACATCATCTTCATAGATCTAGTGGATGATCCACTCCTGATGGTCAACAACATGCGATACTTCCAGAAGATCTCCAAGGAGATGTACCAATATACTGTGGTAAGGCATGATTACTCCTCTGCTGTTATACTGTGGTAAGGCATGATTACTCCTCTGCTGGTGTATGTCCCGAACGGGGTGATGAACGTGGTTTTGATTTGATCTTCCTCCTTGAGCGCAATCTGGTGATATCCTGAATAGCAATCAAGGAAGCAGAGGAGTACACAACCCGCCGTCGAGTCGACGACTTGATCAATGCGTGGCAGCCCGAAGTGATCCTTTGGGCAATGCTTGTTGAGATTGGTGTAATCAACGCATATTCTCCATTCATTATTCTTTTTCCTTAGAAGGACGGGATTAGCTACCCACTCTGGATGGACTACTTCTTTAATGAAACTAGCCACGAGTTAAGCTATTTCCCATTTAATTGCCTCATACTTGTCATGAGCAAACCTTCGAAGGCGTTGCTTTTTGGGCACAGCCTGTGGGTGTACATTCAGACTATGCTCGATCAGTTCCCTGGGCACCCCTAGCATATCCGCTGGTTTCCACACGAATATGTCTCGGTTGGCCTGAAGAAAACTGACGAGCGTGAGTTCCTATTTCTCATCTAAGCCTGCGCCACTAACGGCGGTCTTGGATAAGTCACCCTCCTGGAGCTGGATTGACTTGAGGGCCACATCGCCAGTTGACTGGGTGCTCGACTTGTTGGCCTTTCTCGAAGGGATCTCCAACCCGGTTTGGGAGAGCTGCTGTGACGGCCGCGAGTACTTCCCCTGAAGCATCTGGCACACGCGTAGTTGAAGTGTACTGGATCGCCTCCCGATTGCAATCATATTACTTCTTCAAGTCGCCTTGGAGAGTGAGTACTCCACTTTGTCCTGGCATCTTGAGAAGCAAATAAACATAATGCAGCACTGCCATGAATTTGGCGAGTGCCGGTCGGTCCAGTATGGCATGATAAGAAGATTCGAAGTTAGCAACTTCGAATTTAATGAACTCGGTGTTCTAGTTCTCCCTCGTGCTGAAGGTGAGTGGAAGAACCACCATGCCAAGTGGGTGCACCGCATTAGCTAGGACAATACCGTCGAAAGGAGACTTGCTCGAAACTAGCATGTCTGTGAAGTCCAGACCCATCTTTCTCAAAGTGCTGGCGAAGATAAGGTTGAGACCACTCTCACCATCGATAAGCACCTTGGTGAGCCTGACTTCTGCCACCACCAGATCCAGGATCAGGGGGAACTTACCAGGCTCCGAGAAGCTTGTCCACTGGTCATCACGGGAAAACAAGGTGGGGACCTCCGACCAACAGAGTGGTCGTGGTACTGCTGGCTCAACGGACATGATCTCTCGGAGAAGCAGTTTCTGGTCCTGCCTGGAGCCGAAGTCTCCATCTCCCCCGAAGATGAAGTTGACGGTCTTGGAGGCATCCTGGAACTTTGCATTGTGCGATTTGTCCCCTTGGTCGTCGTCTTCGGGTTCTTTGTCCACTGGCTTGTTCTTCTTGCTGCCGCCAGGATTGCTAAATATCCTCCGGAGGTGGTAGCAATCAATTGCCGCATGATTGGCGCCCGGATTCCATGGGCATTTCTTCTGCAGGAGCTTTTTGAACTCCTCCTGCGTTGTTGCCTTCTTGCCTCGCGAGGGATGATCCACAGCCATGACGAGATCGTCTGGCTTGCGCTTTCAGGATGGACCCGAGTAGTCCCACTGGCTCTTGTCGTTGCGGTTGTCATTTGGACCCCTCAAGCTGCTATCATTGCACCTCGGGAACCGCTCCCGCATCTTTTCTTCTTGCTCGGACCAGTCGTGCATCATATCATGAAGCCCTGCAACAGTTTTCGGTCTGTTCCGCCCAAAGTCTCTATAGATGCCTGGGTCGGTGATGCCATTATTGAAGCAGTCGATGATGTCTTCCTCCGAGATATTCGCAATAGTAGCACGGACGTCGAAGAAACGGCGTGTATAGGACCGTAGGAGCTCGTTACGTTCATGTTTACATTGAGCAAGATCGTGACGAGTACCTGCGTGAGTGATCGCCCCCTGGAAGTTGTCGATGAAGACCTTCTTGAACCACGTGAGCGGCGCAGGGTCCAAAGCCATCGAGAAGTAGATGACCTTGGTGACGTTGGAGCCCCCTCGAACTTCAATGGCAGTGGAGTAGCAACGTAGCCATTGCTGAGGAGCTTTCTTGCCATCATACTTGGTGATGCCGATCGGCTTGAAGCCCTCAGGGTACTTGTAACTGCTAAACCGTGTGAAGAAAGCTGGGAAACGGTCGCTGCAGTCAGTACCCTCTGTCTCGGCTACTTCGCGTTCTCTGCACCTCGAATCGATTACGGACCGCGCATCGCGTCCCTCATTGATTTGCTGGCGCAGGTCTTCTGGAGGAGGCCGATGATTGGCCTATCACGGGTTACCCCCTGTTTAAACTACGTTATGTATGCAGTCCCGTAGCCACAGGTTTGACAATCCCCCGAGCTCTTCGTAGCTGAGTACTTCAGGCTTCTCGAGTACTTTCGAAGTAGTCTTCGACTTCTTTTGAAGCTCCGTCTTGAAGTTCTTCTTCGAGTACTCTCTTAGCTGCATTGAAGCTATGAGGTACTCATACCCTGAATTATTTCTTTGGTGTGGTGTGCGATTGAAAAATCGCACTCCATATGAAGTAGCCCCTCTGGAGAGGAGGTGATCATCAGACCGTTGGCACCAAAACAACTCGCAGCCCCCCGACGTGTGGTGGCTTCGGGCTTTCCGAGTTGGAGTAAAGAGTCCAAGTCCTTCTCCAATGTGGAGAGGGACTCGGAGATGTTGGCCTCCTGAAGATCAGTGGCCGAATTGCGTAGACCAAGTCGTGATCAGCTACGCGAGACCTCAGGTTGGAACAAGTCCAACCCAAGCAAGGTTGTTGCAGCGCTGGACGGAGTCATGCCGGAAGCAGACTCCTCCTCGGTCCTCGTAGCGGATCCATGAATTGACAAGTCATCGAGATTATCGACGAACTTGTCGAGGTCGCTATGAAAACTTGCCGCAAGAGTTTTTAGCTTCATGTCGACGAGTAATCGATGGAAACTGCTCGTGCCATCTGCGACGTAGACCCATGAGCCAAAAACAAACGTCGTGCCCTGAGAGGGTACTGACCTGGTGAACTGGAAAGATGCCATCGAGTTCGCCGATGGATCTTCGATGAGCTCCCCTACCTGGCGTGCCAGCTGTCGGTGTTTTACCGGTTGCTTTCCGATGGGTATATCTGAGGTGCTAAATTTAGGTGAGGAGACGCCGAGATCAGAAACTCGAAGGTGCAAGGAACACAAGATTTAGACAGGTTCAGGCCGCGAGGTGTGTAATACCCTACGTCCTGTATGGTGGTTTGTATTGACTTGGGTGTTGTTGTTGTGTTTTGAAGGTGGTCCCTGCCCCCCTTATATATAAGGGAAGACGGAGTTACATGAATCTTAGTCCAATACTAGCCAAGGAATCGTAATCGAGTATAACTCGAGTAGTTTCCTTCTGTACCGACTAGTTCTATTCTTATACGAGCAGAGAATAACATAAATAAGAGATAAGACAAGCCTTATCTCTTAATCCTGTTTAAACTACGTTATGTACACAGTCCCGTAGCCCCGGGTCTGACACCATCATAATGCGAATTATGATAAATGGGCTGAAAATTGGCCTAACTTTGGTGGGCTGAATTTTTATGGGCTATTAGTGGGTTAGAATTTTAGTCAATACAATTTGAAATTAATAATGGATCAAAAAAGCGCGTAGCTTAGTGGTGGGCTCGGTGGAGCACTCACCGTCCGGGTTCGACCCCGCTCGTCCCGGGTTTTCGCATCGGAACTGTGTCCTATTTAATAAGTCTGTATCCTCTCACGCGTGGAGCCACAAGGGGAGTACAACATCCCCGTCGTCTACGGAATTTCCGGTGATCACAAGAAGGACGCGGTCTTCGATCCTGTGTAGAGTTGTAGGTCTTATTGTGTGCGTGGGGTGTGAGTGTGGCATGCGTATGTGGTGGGGTTGGTGTGTGTGCTTGCATGTACATGGACAGATGCTATGACTACACCCAGATGAGAGGCACTCAAAAAATAATGGATCGAAAAAATTGTATCAGCTTATGGGCCTATTTCAAAAATGGGCCGTGATGAGTTCACATCCGCGTCAGCAGCCATCTCAGTGTCCATGTCATCAGCCACGTGTCATTGGCAACTTCATCTGGCACGTGTCATCAGCCATATCAGCTGCCACGTAATCAGCCATGTCAACCTACACATCATCTGCCACATCATTCGCCGTGTGTCATCAGCCACGTTAGCTGACACGTCATCATCATCCTCCATGTCATCAGCCACGTCACCTGTTGGTGATGTGGCTGTTTGATCCATGATGAGTATTAACACACGTGGCGATTATCTATGATGTTTATTTTCGTCACTAAAGTTGGATTCGGGTTGGGTTATGCAGACCTGAGGCTATTTTATGATGAATTAGAAACAACACGGATTGTATCGATCTGTGATGCTTGATATATGACGTTATGCAAAATCGTCACAAACACTGCTTTATGATGGTTTTTCAGCGATACGTGATGAAAATTTTTCGTCATAGATTAACAGATTTTAGTGTGAAAATAGGGAAGTGAATCAATAATCAACGAATGACAATGCAACAACTAGTTAAGAAGCATTGATCTATATTAGGCTAAGCCTGCACATGCATAACTCATTGCAGTTAGAAAAGTTTAGGGAAAATATGAAAGTAAAACCCACAAAGCGCTACCGACAGCATCGTAAAGCCTGAGCGTAGCTGCCACAATGAACATAGTTGACTCAGTCAACAAGCTGATCAGATCCATGCCCATTGTGGCTCTGCACAGGTTGTCTAGCGACAGCAAAGATTGGTACCAGTCTGCTGTGGACTACTGTAGAGACGAGTCCATTCGGATCATATTTCTCATACCTAAATGGACGGGCACCAGGGAATGCACGGTTTGCTGCGCATTGTCATGCGAGAGCACGGGATATGCCGGGATGGGAAGGTGTGGAGGGGAGCTCTAGGTGGTGTCAATGGGGACTGGAAGTGGAAAGCCACTGATTGCAGCCCAATTCGTCAAGGAATCAAGGCAGGGAAGATTACATGAGGTGCACGGCCAAGTGATACAATGGTAGCAAATACCGGACGAGGGAGAGATGAAGATGATGGTAAATTGGTAACTGTCGGACCCACAAAAATGGAGAATCCACAGAAGTTGAATATTCTTGTACCAGTATTCCTTGTACGAGGAATATTATTGTCCCTAACAAACAGATTTAATTCCCGAAAATTAAGGAAAACTGACCTAAGTAAAAATTTTTAGGGATTATTTATAAAATCTATGATAAGTTATGGACTATGAAAGAACTCAATTTTCACCATAAAACTTAAGGCTGGAATAATTTTACTGAGTTGAATTCAAATGATATGAGTAAGAATGCTCAAAAAATAAAATATGACGTACATAAGTGCAGGGTAATAGTGCTATGAATTTTGGGATGTTATTTTTTTTGAAACACAGTACAGACGCAGACGCTCACAAGCACACACGCACACTCATCCCTATGAATACACGCACGCGAACACACACGCACACTCATCCCTATGAATACACACACGCAATCCTATCTCCATGAGCACCTCCGATAGACTGAGTCGGCAAATCCTCGAGATTGACGAAGTCACCACAGACACTGAGAAAGAATAGCGTCGGTTAAATTCTGGAATAAATCTAGGAAAATACAAGCACCCGTGCCGAGTCGGTTCGACCACGGGGAACCTTACCACTTGAGCTACTCCCGGTTCGCAATTTTGGGATGTTATTACTAGTGGTTTTGATCAAGATTTACTGCAACCAAAGTACTTAAACTCAAGCTAGCCAGTTTACTGACAAGTCGTTTTGTTGATCATTATTTAATACTGACTTTGTATATCTGAAGATCATCTGATCTCGTCTTTAAAAATGTTTCAGAATATAAAGCGGAGGCTTCGGTGTCTCATGCCAGCTAAGATAACTCTCGTGCCCTGCACGTTCTATTCTATTATTAGTTTCATGCCAACAAGATTTATATAACTTGCGTGCCACATGCGTAGCGCACCTTGCCAAACATGATCACGCATATATGGAGCTCTTTTAAAACGAAGCAACTGCAATTTCAACGGAGAACTACGTTGGCGACGTGGCTCATCGTTCATGATTATATATTTATATATATTTGTCCTAGTTTGACTAACGCATAGGTTAATTCTTCGAGGTTCTGATTTGGTGAGATCTCAAAGATAAATAACATGCTTATTAGCACTAGGCCTGCACTGCTTCCCACCGCTGGGAGAAGCTAACAATGGCGGCGGCGTCGCCGGTGGTGCGGCGTTGGACACCAACGCCGAGCCCGACTACGCCACTCAACGTCGCCAGCAGCATCGGCGGCGAGCACGAGACCGGCCGCGGGGTTTTCCTCACCTGGCGGGATGTTTCGGTGACGGCTGTCGACGAGAAGGGGAGGCACAAGCTGATTCTCGACCAGATCACCGGCTGCGCCCGCCCCGGCCAAGTGCTGGCTCTCATGGGAGCCTCCGGCAGCGGCAAGACCACGCTTCTCGACACCCTGTCTGGTAACATAGCCACGATCTTTCGTTCGTTCATTTCACAAAAAGTGTAATCAAGATCTCGGTTACGAAGATTTCCTCTATTTCTTGGAAGTAGAAAACTTAGAGCAGGTGAGATTATCAGTATTCCCCATTGAATTAATGCAAATGTAGGTCGACTCGGGGTATACATGAATGGCACGGGCGACATCTTGATCAATGGCCGACGGAAGAGGCTTTCTTACGGCACTTCGGTAAGACCTTCAAATCCTTCGTGTAATCTGAGTGACACCATAATTCTCACAGTATTTCATTTCGCATAACTGCTACCACAGGCATATGTAACCCAAGAGAACACGCTGATGACCACGCTGACGGTGAGAGAAGCCATCCACTACTCGGCGCAGCTCCAGCTGCCGGGCTCCATGCCGCTGGCCAAGAAGCTGGCGCGCGCCGACCGCGCCATCCGGGAGATGGGGCTGGGCGCGGTGGCCAGCTCGCGGATCGGCGGCCGGGTGTGCAAGGGCATCAGCAGCGGGGAGCGGAAGCGGGTGAACATCTGCATGGAGCTGCTCGCGTCGCCGGGCCTGCTCTTCCTCGACGAGCCCACCAGCGGGCTCGACAGCGCCGCCGCGTACCATGTCATGGCACACATCGCCAGGCTCGCGAGGACCACGGGGACAACGGTGGTCGCCGCCGTTCACCAGCCGAGCACGGAGGTGTTCGACCTCTTCAATGGGCTCTGCCTGCTTGCGAACGGGAGGATGGTATACTTTGGGCCAACTCCTGAGGCAGCTGAGGTTAGTACGGTCTTTTCATCGGTTGGATTTTTTATAAATTACGTCTCGTGCACTCCGATCATTTGCTAAGCCTAAATTGACAATCAAATACTAAATACTTCAGAGTCGTGCCCGGTCTCAAAATCACCGTTACCTTTTCATTGATTACAACCTAATTAATGACTAAAAGTTTCGTATAGCCAAATTAATAAAATAGGAATGTAACAAACAATCATTGTATAACTCTTTTTTTTTTGGAAAAGAGTTCTTTTAGAGTTTATTTGAATCCTAGGGAAGGACTAGGAGAACAAACACCCACATTTTCTGGTGACTGTTCCTAAAATGGAGTCAAAACTAGGTAGTAGGCTAAACAACATATTTATCTTTAGAAGAGTAAAGGTCAACATACCCTTGAATTTATATCTTTGTTTGGAAAAAAATGAACTTGAAATCCAGAAATCATTTGCAACCCAACTCTCAAAACTATTCATATTGCTCTTAGTGGTTTCCAAGGTGGTTTTTATTGACATGGCGAGCACATGGCATGCGGATCTCAGACGTTGGAGTCCAGATTATTATTTCTATGACGTCCAGCACTGGTCCCACCTATAAGCTCTCTCTCTAGCGAAGGCCCCTCCACTTTCTCAAATTCCATTCTTCTTTCACCGCTAAAAAACAATTTATAGGGATGCCCTATTTTTTTTCTAGAAGCAGATCAAAAGGTAACCTGCTCCTACAAAAGCACTTCTAGGAGCGGGTAATATCATCACCCGCCCCTGCAAATAGGCATCATTTTCTGGGGCTGGTGATGGCATCACCCGCCCTTGGAAATATGGCATTTCTACGAGCGGATGATGCATCACCCGCCCCTAGAAATATGGTATTTCTACGGGTGGGTGATGGCGTCATCCGTCCCAAAAACACATTTTTAGGGGCGAGTGTTGGCATGACCCGCCTCTAAAAATAGTTCCACACAAAAAATTTATAACTTTTTATATTATCTTGGATGAAGTTAAATTTTATATCTAAATTGCAGAGAATAACCAGATCTCAAATTTTATAGTTGATAACTTGTTCATTTAAGATCATTTAACAGTCCAAAATATTATTATGAACCTACATATCTACATATGGCTATAATTATATAGTATCTCGTACAACTAAAATTATACTTTGAGGTTTCGACAATCTTAACCTTTATGTACACTGAAATATACTTGGTATATTTTCTTTTTATCTATAGTTCACAATAACCATAGTGTAGAAGTTTTATTTTTTTAATTTGTTTTGCTATATGGAAATATTTAAATGGATTTTTGGAATAAAAATGAAAAATATTTTTGGGGCGGGTGGTGGCGTCACCTGCACCTAGAAACGGATTTCTAGAGGCGGGTGATGGCGTCACCCGCACCTACAAATTAATTTCAGAGTTAATATAAAATAATAGCATATCCTATAGAGTCGCAAATGATTGTGTAGTGTGGTGGAGAGGAAGGTATGTGCGAGGCTTGAGGTATGCGGTTCGAACCCTGCGTGATGCAAGTGTGCATATTTATCAAAAAATTATAACTTGATAGTACGGGGCTGGTTGGCTGTAATATACAAATCATTTTCAGGGCAGACGCGTTACCCGCACCTAAAAATTGTATTTTCAGCTGCGAGATCCCAAATACATTTTCAGGGATGGGTACTGCACCCGCCTCTAAAAATACATTTTTACCTGCTCCTAAAACCCTTTTTATATTAGTGTTTCCTATCTTCCCATCCTCTAGGGGGAGGCCGGTGGCGGGGGCGACTCCGCTTCATGCACAACCACAGAATTTGATGGCTCTTGCAATCGCTCCTTGGTGGCTGGCTCTTGCAATTACTCCAAGATTCCCTGGTTCATTGATGCCCTACATCGCCATCTCTGGCTCCCTCAACGGCGTCGCAAGGGGATATCGACTAGCACCCCCCTCAACTGCCTCCTCTGTCTCGCGGGTCAACTCAACTCTGTTAAAAGACCACATGTTTAGCCTCTATGGCTGCTCAACATAGACATCCATGGAAGTCATCTAAGTCTAGGCGCAGGTGGAAATTCATCTCATTCGCTTGTTGCTTCTCGATTGATTGATTTTCGTTACTTGGTGGGTGGCTCTTGCAATCACTCCATGATTCCCTGGTTCATTGATGCCCTACATCGCCATCTCTGGCTCCCTCATCGGCGTCGCAAGGGGATATCCACTAGCACCCCCCTCAACTGCCTCCTCTGTCTCGCGGGTCAACTCGACTCCGTTAAAAGACCACATGTTTAGCCTCTATGGCTGCTTAACATAGACATCCATGGAAGTCATCTGAGTCTATGTGCAGGTGGAAATTCATCTCATTCGCTTGTTGCTTCTCGATTGATTGATTTTCGTTACTTGGATTCAATTTGATATCGAGATTGGTTTTGTGGGTTCTGTTGTATTTGGATGGGAGTGTCGGACTCGCCCAAGCTAGATAAGAATTTCTTGTTCGACTCAGCATCTTCAACAGCCGGAGGACAGGCCATTGGATGCTGGCGTCATTCAACAGTAAGAAGAACACAAAGAAGGGGGTTTTCAGGTGGGCCTAATGTAGGTGAAATGGCAAAAGGTTGAGGTGGACTCTGGCATATGGGACCCACATGCCATATACATGTTAGCAAAATCCCCTTGAAAAACTACTTTAGAGGTGTGTGTGTGTGTGTCTGGGGGGGGGGGGGGGGGGGGGGGTTCGAGAGTTCAAGTAAGAATGATCTCCGGGTGTGCTCAAACTCGAAGACAAGTTTAGGGCCAAAATGGACTTCACTCTTTTTAGAATGCATAAAGTGGCAATCAATACTATTGTTTTGTTCAATATATGTAACGGACACACAACTTTTGGGTGTTCTTCAGTGGTGATGGCTTTCCTTGTCTCTTACAATGTTGTAGTTCTTCACCGCCAATGGCTGTCCATGTCCCTTGAGGAGGAATCCTTCTGATCACTACCTACGAATTATAAACAAAGATTTTGATGAGGTATACACCTTTGACTACTAATTCGTTTACTACAATGATTATACTATCTAGAAATTCGAAAATGTTTAATACATATACATTTTGTATAGTATTATCGTGATTTGGTGGAACAGGAAATAAAGAACGGGCCCAGTCTCAAGTCTCCAAGTGCAGCTGAAGCTATTGAAACTCTGGTTAACTCTTTCAGATCTCTCCATAATTTGGCAGCCAACATTCAGGCCATGAGGACAGAGAATGATGTATATCCTTCAATTAGTTTATTCCTTCAAATAAGGTGAGTTTTGCTAAACACATAAAGAGCTTTATTTTGTTATTTATTTTCCACAGGTTCTGCCATTAATTAAGGAAAGGCAAGCTGGTTTCTTCACCAAATTGCTTGTGCTCATCAAAAGATCGAGCGTCAATATGCACCGAGACATAGGCTACTACTGGTTGAGATTTGCAATTTTCACTTTTGTCTGCCTCAGCATTGGCAGTATTTTCTACAATATTGGCGACACTAGTATGGGATCCATCCAGGTAAGTTGTACAATTTTATATGTAGTGGAACCCATATGAGAGAGAAGAGAAAAATCAATAACTAATATACGCTGTACGCATTCCAGGCTAGAATATCATTGATTATGTGTATAACAACAATATTGACAATGACTTCACTTGAAGGATTCCCATCTTTTGCAGAGGATATGAAGGTGTTATTCTAATGAAACTCTTCAATTGTCCGCAAGAAACTGAAATTCTGCAGTTTTTATAATAAAGAACTTTTTCCTTTGGGATTTCAGGTATTTCGAAAGGAAAGGTTGAATGGGCATTATGGTGCCACTGCATTTGTGATCTCCAACACACTCTCATCAGCTCCATTCTTAGGACTAATGTGCATAATACCAGGTGCAATAATATACTACATGACTGGTCTCCAACGAGGAATGGACCACTTCATCTACTTTGTGGCAGTATTGTGGGCATCCATAATGCTAGTGGAGGGACTGATGATGGTTGTTGCAGTGATGGTGCCCGATATTCTCCTTGGTATCGCCATTGGATCTGGAATACAAGCACTCCTGCTGCTCAGTTGTGGTTTCTTCAGGTTCCCTGATGACCTCCCAAAACCTGTGTGGAAGTACCCAATGTACTTCATCTCCTATCACAAGTACGGAATGCAAGGATTATACAAGAATGAATTCGTAGGATTAACATTTGGGGACCAAATGAATCGTAATGGACTTCTCATGGGAGGTGACCACGTACTAAAGAAATTACAAGTGGAGATGGGCTACTCTAAGTGGGTAGATCTTGCAATTTTGTGTGCAATGGTTATAATCTACCGGGCAACCTTCTTGGCTATGATAAAGTTGACTGAGATGCGTGGACCGATTATTAAGTGTCGATGGATGAAAGTTTAATGATGTTTAATTATATTTAGTGGCTAATCAATTATGGTGACAAGTAATATACAGAAATTGTCCTATTAATTATGTTTAATTTAAACCAAAATTCAATTTTGATTTTGGATATGATAATTCTTTCAGGATACCATAATTTTAAAATTGAGTATGTATTCAGCTTGCAATTTTAATGATGCTATTTTACATTTGTGACCACTCTAACATAGGAATCCGTAACTATCAAATATATATGATCCCTAGCCCAAATTAGATATGGCCCATTAATGCTCGTGATCAGGTGCTGCATGCCACTACACCAAAACAACTCAATTTCGTCGGCCAGATGTAATTTCGTCGGTTAGAATCAAGCCGAGGAAAATAAATAGTTTATTTCGTCGGCCAACACAGGCCAACACAGGCCGACGAAATTAGAACTTATTTTCGTTGGCCGGTCAAAGACCGACGAAAAATGATCCATATTTTCGTCGGCTACACCCTAACCGATGAAATAAAAATACTATTTTCATCGGCCAGTCCTAAGCCGATAAAAATACATTATTTTCGTCGGCCAACTGGGCCGACGAAAATAGAGGAACCCTAAAAACGCCGTTCGATCGCATCTTATTCTAGGCCCGGCCCACATTTGCGTGTTCTCTCCCCCGCGCCTGAGCCCCCCGGCGCCGCCGCCACCCCCCACGCCGCGGCCCCCGCCGCCGCCCCGCGCCGCCCCGCGCGGCCGCCGCCGCCTCGGGCGCGCGGCCCCCCCGCCCCCCCCCCCCCGCCGCCCCTCGCGGCCACCCCCCGCCGTCCCCCGCGGCCCCCCTCGACCCCCCCAGCCGCCACCACCCATGCCGAGGCCCCCGCCGCCGCCGCCGCCTCGCCCCCGCAGACCCCGTCAAGTCGCCGCCGCGGCCCAGCTCGCCCGCCACGTCCACGCGCAAGGTCCGGATCCGTCTCGCCCTAGAACTAGAACCTACCCCCGCGCTGTATCCTGGCGCTCGGATCTGGTCGCGCCTATGCGGCTGCGCTGTCCCGGACTCCCGGTTCAACTGCTGTCTCGCCCTTTGATCTTCAGAAGTCCTGTTTCGGGTGGGCAGCAGGGGTCGGCCATGTGCGGCGACATGACCTGACCACGCGTTGCGAGGCCAGATTAACGCTTTCATTTTTTTAAAATACCCCATATTATCGGTCCTCTTAGAGTCTTAGTGCTATTTTGCGCTTGTGCTTGTTCGTCCAATTCAACGTTTATTGTGAAAAGCCGGAAGCCACTGGCTGTGGCAATGTGGGGGCATTACTTACAGTATAGATCCTGTTGGAAATGAAGGTTTAGGGGGTACAACGTGATTTCTCACGACACCAAATGCAAACTATGTTTACAGACAGTATTTTTCGTACTTAATAACCTTGGCACCTTGTTTGTTTCACTAGGCATGCTTTGCTGTTCTTCAAAGCTGGGTGTCAAGAAAATTTATGACCAGATGGTATGTTTCACAAGGACCAATTCAGATACTTTGCAAGAGCTACAATATATCCATGCTAATATCCTGTTTTTGTCTGCCTACCTTTTCTTTGCAGTGTAGTTCTATTCCCAATTGCTGTCACGTTCTTCATCACTTGGTGGTTTATTCAATTTGTTGATGGTTTTTTCAGCCCACTCTACGCAAAACTTGGGTTTGACATATTTGGTAACTGTTTATACTAAATTCATACTATACTTATCATTATGTATTGCTAAGTGTAGAATTATTGATATGCCAGCTATAACTAAATTCTTTGAAGTTCTTGAGTACATGATAAATTGTTATGATTTGTAGAGTGCATATACTTTCTCTTTCTTGAATTCATATATCGTGCCAAGAGATTTTGACAATATTTCAGGCCTTGGGTTCTTGACCTCCCTTGTGTTTATACTTCTTGTTGGAATATTTGTGTCCTCTTGGGTGGGTTCAACTGTCTTCTGGATTGGAGAATGGTTTATAAAGAAAATGCCATTTGTAAGGCACATATACTCAGCGTCAAAGCAAGTTAGTACTGCTGTTTCACCAGGTAATGTAATCTATATACAGCTGCAATTTCACATGCACCAGAATGATAACATCTGTATTACGTATTATTTGTGTCAAAGAGATTTATGTAGCTTTTCTGTAAAATGGTTGTTTATGTTCCCATTGCCAGCACATGGACACTATATCTAAAAAGTGATAAGTTTTAAATAAGGTAAACATTATGCTCCATAAAGAGCATAAAACAGTTTGACAGTCACATTTTTTTCTTACATAATTTTTTTACTACCATGACTCAGAAGCACCAATTCTATGCACTAAATGTTGTGTGTATGTAGCTATCAATATTTTGACATTTATTTCCAAGTTTCTTATAGTTCCTTTCTTCTGCCAGAAATGTTCTTATAATGTTTTATTTCCTTTCGACAGATCAAAATACAACAGCATTTAAAGAGGTAGCGATTATTAGCCATCCCCGTGTTGGAGAATATGCATTTGGATTCATAACATCAACCATGGTTCTTCAGGTACTTGTTCATGCATATTTGCAAGCTGTAGATGGCTTTTGACCAGCAGATGGTGATCTTTTGCACTTCATTATGGATATTTTCCTAATTAATATGCTGTCAAAAGTTTTTCATACATTTTTTTGGTGATTCAGAAGCATGCATCTGAAGATTCATTCCATTATATTTTGTGTTCTCGTTCTCTTGTGTTTAAGGTTAGGATAAATAATACTACCTCCGTCCTAAATTACAATTCGTTTTGCCTTTTCTAGATACATGTACTCCCTCCGTCTCATAAAAAGTGCAATTCTGCAATTTAGGATGGAGGGAGTATAAAATTAAGTCTTACATAGCATAGTAAGGTTACTTTTCCATAATTAGTAGATGTACTCCCTCCGTCTCATAAAAAGATACAAATTGTAATTTAGGATGGAGGGAGTATAAAATTAAGTCTTACATAGCATAGTAAGGTTACTTTTCCATAATTGTCACTCTTTTCACACAATAATCATACAAAGCCTTAGCCCTGCAAGCCAGCCTGGAGCTGAGACCCAGTTTCTTGGGGTAAAGGGATATAGCAGTGAATCATATTAATTTGGACATCTATCGTTCCATTCAGAGTAACGTTGCACTTAAAGAGGAAGTTCCTATGCTTAGGTTAACACTTGACGATGTTTCTTGGAATCTTGGTTGTGACACCTCAGGTATATGGGAGCCAGACTTAGTGCTTTGAGTGTAGGATGTGCTCTTGTGTGCTATTTAAGGACAAGATTTTAGGGTGTTTTCTGTAATTTTAGAAAAATATAGGGTTTAATGTGCAAAATGTGTGTGGGAGTGGATAATTTTGAAATATAGGAAGGGCTGTTTTGCAAAAGATGCTTTTACTTTTAACCCACTGTAAAAAGTGAAAACAAACCAGGGAGCTTTTTGAAATGAAAAATTCAAATAGGTTTTAAAAGAAATTTGCCTAGTTGTATGGTTTTTAAAATAACTTTGAATCCTCAACTCTCATGAAGTTGAACCCTAAAGCAAAAGTGTAGAACTTTTTATTCTCTACACTTTTGGTTTTTGGAGTATTTTCATTTGAGCTCTAGTTTAAAAGTTACTCAAGCTTTACAGTGAGCCCCCTGAACTTTTGAACAATTGCAACCGGGTCCCCGCTGTCCACCTCCAGCTTGCTCTGCTCTGCTCGTGAGCTCCTGTCGCCACCGCTTAACTCCGGCGAGCTGCCCAGCCGCCACCTGCCCCCCGCGCCGCTCGCTAGTGCCACCTCCACCTCCAACGCACCTGCCCCGCCGCTTGCCAGGCCTTGGTGGCCATTTCCCGAGCCGCCACGCCGCTCCCCTGCTCTCCCCGGCCGCCACGACGTCGCCGGCATCCAGCTCCTCCTTGCCGTGCCCTAGTGCTTCTCCGAGCGTATAAAGCTCTTCAGCACCTCGTGAGCAACCCCTTTCGCCTTTTTCCCGAGCTCACATCACCCCCGGTCGTCTTCTTCCTCGCATCGCCGCCGTCCGCCATTGCGCCGCCGTTCGGCCTCGCCGTCGATAGCTCAATCCCGAGCCTCCCCTCCCCGACTTCTTGCTCCATCAGCACCACCTCACTCTCCTGAAGCTCATCGCACTGGCCGTTTTCCATTTCCCCCACCCGAGAGCCCTGCCCACGAGCACGCCGTCGTTTCTCCGCCGCCGCAGCTCGGCTTCATCGTCGTTCCGCTTCTCCAGTGCTTCCCCGCCCCGGTCAAGCGCACGATCAGCACCACATCATCCTCACGAAGCTCCCCAGGCACTCCTTGACTACTTTCTGGCCCTCCGGTCACCGGAACGCCGCCACCGAGCTTCCAAGCTCCGCCGCCGCCTCTGTCACCGCCGTTCCGCCGCTACAGCCCCTCCCCGGCCCAACCCCGGTCATCCCTAAGTCCGTTGTAAGCCCCTGAGCATTTCCCCTCCCTTTCCCTTCACCGCCGACGAGCTATCTCACCGGAATCGCTCACCGTTGATCTGTCCCCGAGAGGAAAACCGGCTAGGGACCTGATTGCTTAGTTTCAAAACTTTCCAGGGGTCTCTTTGTGAAGAATCAGTGTCTTTTTCATTTTCCCTTCCAGCCAGTTTTGAAAATTCATAGGAAAGAGTAGAAAAATCCAAAAATGGTAAAACCAGTTCTGTTGGGTTCATAAAAATGAGATCTACCACTTTTGTTACTAAGGTGTAGTTTGAAATCAACTAGTTTTGAAGTTATTTAAATGCTTTCAAGAAGGGATCTTTTGTGTATAACTTGTGTGATTTAAGTTTAATTCCTGCAATTCTTGGCTATGAGTTAGCTTAAGTAGTGTTTAGCTTTATGTGAAATATTCAAGATCAGTGCAATTTTGTAATTTGAATAATTTCAAAATTTGTTAACATGAGTTCAAACAACTAAGATTTAAGTATAATTACTACCAAATGTGTTTGAACCTATGATTAGGAATAAATTGCTTTAGTTTTGTGATATTAGTTGTTTGATGATTTTGTCATTTTATTGTTAATGCTGAGTGTGTATTGATCTGTTAAATTACAACTTTATCGTGAAGGAAAGATTTAACATGTTTGTTACTAAAAATCAATCCTTGCAAATCATGTAGACTCGTCGACGCTTGAAGACGGAGACTACGAGTTGATTTTGGAACCCGAACCCAGGCTATCTGAAGACTCCGTCCAAGTTACTGAGGAAGTGACTAAAGCCCCAAAAGTTTCTAACTCGTCTGACCCTAGCTTCGCTTCCGAAAGCAAGCCCCGGACATAACCTACTATTTTTATTATACTACAATCTATATCTATTTATGTATTCTATGCATTAAGTTCTTAGGAATTGCTTGAAAACCCTAGATGCATGAATCCTAGGAACCAATGTATTGCACCTGAGGTCCTATCGAATAGATGCTCTGCTAAAATAGGACCGGTAAAAGTCGAGTGATTTCCTGTCACTCGCGCGATATAGGAATTGCTTGTTTACAATTCTGCAACCACTATAAGGACAATGGACAGGGTCATGTGCTGTATCATGACCTGGAATTTTTGCCCTGTCTGTTTTGATAAAAGCTTTAAGGTTGAAATGTGTGGTAGTGGTGGCTAAGCGTTTGAAAGTACTAGCCACATGCCGTGAAATATGGTAAGCGGTAAGCCTAGTAACCGATCGGCCCACCAAGTGGACATACCTCCCACCACTCGTATTTTGGTTCTTCTTGTTACTCGATTCGACGTGTGGGAATACGTGTTGCAAGGGCAACCAGGAGTACGGGTTTGTAGTCGCGCTACAGCCATACGTCCTGCACACATTGGGTGTGCGTATGGTCCTGCAGTCGCTTGTGGTGGCCGTGATCCACGACCCGGAATGAAAGGCAAACTGTTGCTTCGGAATCATCGTTGGATGTTCCAAGCGTGTGTGTTAGGTTTACCTTGCAAGGTTGAAATTCGGTCCGGATCGTCCGCCTCTCACGAGGATTGAGACTGCTTATCCCTTTTGCCACATCGAGTAAAAAGTGTAATTGATAATGGAGGAATCTTGATGATTGATAATCTCTATCTTGTTTGTTTAGTATAGGTGCTTACCTAGAATGGTTAATCAAGCTAGAATCGGAAAGCTAAAACTTGAAGTAGATTATACTCTCTGTTGCTTTTCAGCTGAAAATAAACCCAGAACCTTACCATACCTTCATGAGTCTAGTTATGGGCTAAAGTATACCCAAACCCGGGTAAGTCTTGCTGAGTATCATTATACTCAGCCTTGCTAGAACTGCTTTCAGGTATGCCGATTGAGAACCAGGTCGATAGTGCGTCCTGCCCCTTTGCTGTTCCGCCTGGTTGGTCCGTGGAATGGGAATCGTCCCCGGCCAGCATTAACCCTTCGGAGTGACACCATCGACGGGGCTATGCATGGTGCTGCTGATGGCGACGTTGTTAGTTGCGTTGTCTTTTTGCTGTGACTTTGGTTGACGGGTGTTTACCCGTTACTTTTAAATAACCCCTTGTTTATTTTGCTCCAGTTAGGGCTGGAGAAAAACTGGTTTGTAATAATACTGCTTACTCTGTGATAAAGGCTTGCGCTGTAATATACCTGGAGTTCATCTTGTATGAGTATAACCTACTCCGATCCTGTGTAACCGTGGTTGCATCGGGCAGTTGTGACGTCCTGAAAATACACCAAAATAAATCACGCGCTAGAGTGCGTTGTTTAAAAGTCATTCGCCGTCAAAACCCTGACCCTAACTCTTTTTGACCGACAGCGGGCTTGACCGCCGTCCCATCCCGCACCGCTCGCGCGCGACCACTTTCCGCGATTAGCGCCGACGCGTTTTCCTTTTTCCCTCGCTGTTCTCCTCGCGCTGCGCGCTTCCCCGCGCGTGGCCGACCGGCCGCGGTCACCGCCGCGACCGGCGCCGGCACTTCTCCCCTCCCCTCTCTTTCTTTTCTCCCTCTCTCCCTAATTCTTTTTCTCTTTTCTTTCTCCTTTTTCCTTTTCTCCCTTTTCTCTCTTTTCCCTCTTCTTCCTTCCCTCCCTTTTCTTTTCTCCCTCCTCCCTTCCTGCCTTCCCTCTCTTTTCTCTCTGCTCCTGAACGCCGCCCGACCCCGGCTCCCGAACCGCGGTCACCTTCCCTCCCGTGTGCGCACGCATGCCCCCGGGCTCGGCCACCCATGCCCACGCACGCCTCTGCGCCCGGCCATGCGCGCCCTGCGCGTGCTCCACGCGCCGCGCCACTCGCCGCGCCACCCGTCGCACGGCCACGCCACGACGCCGCGCCGACCGCCGCTGCCGCGTCCTCCCTCGCCACTGTATCCACGTGCGCACGCCGCGGTGAGCGCCGCCCCGCCCCTGGCCCGCGCCATGCCGCGTCGCGACGGTCGCGTGCGGCCGGAGCGCCATTAATGGCGCCCGCACCGCCCGCCGGCCGCCATCATCACGTTCTCCTCCGCCCCGTCGCCCCGTCCTCTATAAATCGGCTCCCCGCGCGGCTCACCCATCCCACGACTCGCTCAACCACCCGGCCCCTCGCCTCCCCGAGCCCACGCGCCGCCCGCCGAGCTCTTGCGGCCACCACCACTGACCTTCGCCGCCCCACTCCCACACCTCGCCCCGGCTCAAGGTGAGCAGGGGAATCAGGTCCCCTTGGCCCCCTCTCCCTTTTCCCCCACGCGCCCGAGCCGCCCCGGGCCTCGGCCGCCGGGATTAGGCCGGCGCCGAGCCCCTTTCCCCCCCTCCTCTATTTCCTGCGGCAGGAGGAAGAAGAAGGGGTGGTTTTGCATTTAACCCCCCGCCCTTACTCTCTTTTCTAAATAAGGACGCCCCCTCTCTAATAGCTCCCTTTCGCGAAAGAAACCCTGCCCACTCTATTAATTCAAATTGAATCCCTCCGTTACATAAAAACCCAACCATGCCCGACACCCTTTAGCATGCCCTGATTAATTCTAGGGTTCGCAAATGAACCCTTACCCCCTTTAGATAATTACGAACAAGTCCCTGGACCCCCGTTTAAGCCCTGAAACCACCTTTAGCGCGTCATTTTATGTGCGAAACGACCTCCGATCAACCCGAAACTTTACCACGCCTTTTATGGTATAGTTTTAGCCATGCCATCAAGAAACCACCCAGAGATACCAACCCTAACTCCGTAACTAAATTATTTCCGATTCAAGCCCAACGATAAAAGCTTTTAGTTCTTTCGCTTGATTGTGTGCCTGTTTGTTTACGTCTTAGGAGACGGAGTGAACGAGGAAGGTCCCGACTGCGATCAAGTGAACGAGGACCAGTTCTGCGACCCCGAACCCGAAGGACAGTGCTTCAATCAGGACTTCCCGCAAGGATTTGACGATGGCAAGTTCAATCCCGCCCTTTGATGCATATTTTTGTCCTAGATTTTATAAACACAACCCAGTGGCCGTTTTATAAAATTGCATAGTTTTGCGTGCCGAAAACATGGTAGGATAGGCACCTTACTTATGATAACCATACCTTGACCATTTGATTTTGCAAAGAAAGTGTGTGTGCGTGTGGGAAGGGATAAGGTGTGGTTTTGAAAAGTGAGTTAGACGGGATGGATGGCATTTCTATGTGAATTGCCGTTGGTGCGCTCGTACCTGTGTGGTTGAGCGTGGAAGGGAGATATCCATCTTGTCACCCCTAAGGACCGAGTTGATGTGTCGTCTCACCTAGCTTCCTGTCGTGCAAACCACTTGACCGTTGTATGGGCAACGGCTTGGCCTAACCCCACTAGTTAGTCTGATAGCCATCAGGAGGGCTGGGAGCAACGGGTAATCAAGGAGACGGGATAAGCTCTGTGTGACTTATGCCCCGGTTAAACCTCGGTGATAGGTCGAATGACCCCTTGATAGATCCCGTGGTGGCTAGTCAGGTCTAGCTAAGGTGGGTAAGGGCTTCGATGGGATCTGCACCGGCACTAAGGTGTTCGTGCTGTGGTACCCCACCTGTGGGTAAAGTTGCACACCTCTGCAGAGTTGAAAATCTATTCGAATAGCCGTGCCCACGGTACTGGGCAAGTTACGGTGTGGTCACATAACTAGTGTTTCTCTCTGGGAATGGTTGAGCTGGTGTGAGTTGTTTGAAAAGTACCCGGCGGTTGTGCCGTGCGCTACGGCGGACGGGGAGTCCGGTAGCGGTTTGAAACTTGGATCCGTGTGGATCAACATCGTGTGTTCTTTGATACTTGAAAACTTATTTTGAAAAGTGCTTTTAAAACGAACCCTTGCATATAATTGTGTTTCCGCAAAAGAACCGTAACTTTATCCTCGGATTATCCTGTGCATCTAATTCTGTTATAACCCCCCCCCTCGCGGTGTGATTGGACTTGCTGAGTACGTTTGTACTCACCCCGTTCTTACTTTACAGTGGAGGATCCCGACTACATCCCCGAGAACGACGAGTAGGGTCCCGTCCTGCACCCAGTCTTGCCTGTGGGTGAGGTCACCGTTGGAGCTCCGCATGGCGCAAGACTCTGATGATCCCCTGTTCGTAGTTAGTGTAGTAGTATGGGTTTTTGTTGTAATCCTCGCGATAGTGGCGCTTCACTGCCCATTACCGCGAAGAGTTGTACGGTGATGTACCATCTGATGTAATAAAAGTGTTATCAGCCTCCTGGGACTGATAAAGTAACACTTTTAAGTCTTCCCCGATGGGGGGGACGCTTCAGGTGGTATCAGAGCTGTAGGCTGGCCGTAGGACGTGACTCTAGGAGCGAGACCCCTTTACAGACCCTAGAACTTGTCCTGGTTTAGAAACTTTCTGCACAAACACTCACTACTGGTCTTTGCCTTGTTCCAGATGGCTGGCAATGGATGGGTTAGCGGAATCTGCCACGCAGAGCCTGGCCTCCCCAAGTTACTATTGCTCAGCCTGGAACGCGTCGGGGTTATGGAACCACCGGAGTATGCCTACCGTGAGTACATCGCCGGAGGCACCCTTCGGTGCGACACAATGGTTTTTGTGGAGAAAAGCACCCGCTACCCTGATGTGGACCCTTGGTTCATCTCCACCACTGGTTTCCGCTTCCCCGACACCTATCGAAAGGCCGCCCGTAAAGCCCTACGACGACTGCATGTGCTCTACAGGCACCACCTTCAGCGGACTCCTATGGGATTTTTCCCACCCGCTGAGGGAAGAGGGCGCACTTGGATTGCTCGAATGAGGGGACTTGGACGAGAAGAAGAAGACCTGGAAGACACGGTTTCTCACCTGTCCATCTACCTCACTGGCTTGGATGCACTCTACCGCGAGCAGGCGGCACAACTGAAGCAGCTAATCCATGGGATTGAAAAGTTAACCCAGGAGCTGGAGGAGCAACGGACAAGAGCCGCGAGCGCCGAGTATTCCTTAGCCGCCCTCCAAGCCCAGATGCAAGAATACGAGAACCGCAACGGAATAGGTGGATGGATCGAAGAAGAAGAAGAAGAACCCATGGAAACCCATTGGGATAAGGGTACTCAGACCGAAAACGAGATGGATCGGTTCCTTCCAATAAAGAAGCGCTCTATTAGGACCAAGGAAGAATCTCCATGATAGGATTAGCACCCCTAGCAAAGACCCTACCCTAATGACTACGCATCCCTGAAAACTGTACCATCCTTGTTGTAATAATAAATATCATCTACTCCCTTTTGCACCTGTACCAGGTTGTTTATCCTGTTTCTGTTTCAGATGGCTGAGGAAGGATGGACCCAGGGCGATTGCCAAGCTGCACCTGGATTTCCCAGCCTCTTAATCAACACCCTGGAGGACCTTGGCGTTACGGAACGCCCAAGGTACTACAGCCGAGAGTACGAGCACCATGGTACCCTCCGCTGCAGGGTGATCCTGGTCATCGCCAGGAGCAACCGCTACCCCGACATCCAGCCCTGGCGAGCGACCGCCACAGGGTTTAGACACCAAGACACCTACCCCTTGGCCATCAGAAAAGCACTCCGTTATTTGTGCCGGATTTTTGAAGAACACCTCGCCCCTACTCCAGCGAAGTTCTTCCCGCCGGCCATCAGAACCCCAGTTTGGGAAGCACGCATGAGAAACCTGGAACGACGCCGCCACGAAGAAGGCCCCCTGTACCAAGTGGCTACTTACCTAGCCGCCCTGGACCAACTCTTTGATGAGCAAGCCAACCTTCTGAGGGAGCAGACCCATCGAGCCGAGCAAGCAGAGCTCGCAGTGAGACTGCAGCAAATCCGAGCCGCCCATGCTGAGGCAAGAGCCGCAGCCGCGGTTAGCAGCGAAGCAGTAGCCCAGGAGAGCCTCAGGCAGGCCCGAGACCGGCGTATGCAAGATTGGACCCAAAGTGGAACACCAGTCCCGGCGATAGGGGAAGATCATGTTTTACTCGGGACACCCGTCATAGGGTGGGGATCACTCTTTGGGAGCACACGAGCCCCACCCGGGAATCCTGAAAGTTCTGCTGCCGCCGACGAAGGGGATGCTGCAATGCAGCCCCTGACCGATGGGAACCCAGGAGACGGCGAGCGAGAACCTCTCACCCTGTCCGCCCCGGAAGAAGACACACCACGCAAGTAGAGTGACCGATGCCATCCCAGTGATGCCCTTCCCAGCCTTTCTGTTTAAGACGTGCCCTTTTGGGAGACCCTGGTCGAATAGCACGAGGCTTAGTCGTACCCCCAGGCTGTACCCCCCCCTTGTTGTAATAAAAAGGGTTTGTGCTTGCTGTTTGTGGTGATTGTGTGCTGGTTTGTTGTGTGCTACTTGTTTATATGGGTACCGGCAGAAGGTAGATTCTGCCTTATATATATACGAATCAAACAACTTAAACGTCACCAAATCGTAACCCCAATTTACCCAATCAACAGGTGACCCCCCGGAACGTCGCGAGGGCCTCCCGTGGCCGGAACCCCGTAGCCGCTAGTGTCGGAGCACAGCCCGTTGAACAAGATCTTCCCCAAGGGGAGCAAGAAGTAAGCCAGAACCGAGGGGGAAGTCAAGAAGGAGAACAACTACCACCACCCCCACCCCTCGGAGACCTGGCGCAGATCATCCATAACTAGACCCTCATACTGGAGACTCTGGCGAATGCCCTCATTAACCGGCAGCCACGAGGGCAGAATATGAACGACAAGCTGACGGCCTTTCTAAGGACCAAGCCACCTACCTTCGCCGGATCCTGCAACCCGTTGGATGCTGACGACTGGTTGCGAGTAATTCAGAGGAAGCTCGAACCATTCGAATGCCAGGACCGGGATAAAGTCCTTCTGGCAGCCCACCAGCTCACCGGAACAGCATTGTCCTGGTGGGAAAACTACTGTGCCGCAGCCGAAGATGCCTCTACCATCACCTGGGGAGAATTCGTAAGGGAATTCCGCCGCTATCATATTCCTTCTGCCACTATGAAGCGCAAGGCGGATGAGTTCCGCGCACTACAACAAGGAAGCATGACGGTGGAAGAATACACCCACCGGTTCATAGAGTTGGCCCGGTACGCGCCGGAAGAAGTGAACGGCGACGATAAGAAGCAAGACATGTTCAAGAAGGGGTTAAGCCCGGAGCTACGGACCTTGCTTACTCCCCAGATCTATCCGGACTTCAACACCCTGATGAACAAGGCTATCCTCACAGAAAGAGCCAAGGCTGAAGAGAGAAAGGACAATAAACGCAAATTCTTGGAAAGTAAGGCTCGCCAACAGGACCGCTTCCAAAAGTCGAGGAACTCCAACTACACTGCACCAAGATCCCAGGCCCCAATGCAATATAGGACTCAGTCCCAAGTGACAGGATCACGAGCCTCTGAAGCACAGCCTAAGAGTCAGAATACCATGAGGGCCCCGCAGAACAACACAAGCCTGGCCACCTCCGACAACAACAATGTTAGGGCTTGTTTCAACTGCCGCGAGACAGGGCACTTCATCGCCAACTGCCCTTACGCCAAGAATAAGCCGGCTACGTCAGCCTTCTCCAACACAGTGAATGGACCCAGACCAGCCCTGACCGGTGCCAACCGAGTACCCATCCGCAACAACGACGGCAGCCAGCAGGGGAAGCAGCAGTCATTTGGACGAGCCCGCGTCAACCACATCGACGCGCAGGAGGCTCAAGAAGCTCAGGGCGTAGTGCTCGGTGAGTACTTAGTCAACTCAGCTATGGCAACAGTACTATTTGATTCTGGAGCATCGCACTCGTTTATATCCTCGAGCTATGTGGAGAAACACAAAATACCTACAGTACTACTAAAAACACCCCTATTGACCCGGACGCCTGGAGGCGACATCAAGTGTCAATTAGGTTGTCCACGGGTAATGATCAATTTAAGTGGGGTAGACTTTCTAGCAGATTTGGTAGTACTTAAGCCTGGGGGAATAGACGTGATCCTTGGGATGGACTGGTTAAGCCGACACAATGGTCTCATAGGCTGTTCGAACAAAGTGGTGCACCTAACGAACCCCGAAGGAATACAAGTAATCTGCCATACCCGGGATAGCAAGCTTGACCCAATGGTATTTAGCATGGAAGCCAAGCCCTTAGAAGGAGTCCCGGTAGTAAACGAATACCCAGATGTATTCCCCGAAGAGCTTCCCGGTATGCCGCCGGACAGGGATATAGAATTCGTCATAGACCTTATTCCCGGAACCTCCCCGATAGCCAAGAGACCGTATAGGATGGCGGCTTTTGAGTTAACAGAATTAAAGAAGCAACTAGAAGAACTACAACGAATTGGCTTCATTAGACCAAGCTCGTCGCCGTGGGGAGCCCCGGTTCTGTTTGTCAAAAAGAAGGATGGGAGTATGAGGTTATGCGTAGATTACCGGGCACTGAACGAAGTTACCATTAAGAACAAGTACCCCCTCCCCAGGATTGATGACCTTTTCGATCAGCTAAAAGGAGCCAAGTACTTTTCCAAGATCGATCTAAGGTCAGGATATTTTCAGCTCAAGATTAAGGAAAGTGACATCCCTAAGACAGCCTTTGTCACCCGCTACGGGCAGTTTGAGTTCACTGTAATGTCCTTCGGACTAACCAATGCCCCTGCCTATTTTATGAATCTCATGAACAAGGTATTTATGGACGAGCTGGATAAGTTTGTCGTAGTCTTTATCGACGACATACTTATCTACTCCAAGAGTATTCAGGAACATGAGCAGCATCTGCGGGTAGTATTGGAGAAGCTGAGGACACATAGGCTCTATGCTAAGTTTAGCATGTGCGAATTCTGGCTGGAAAGAGTAGCTTTCCTTGGTCACATCCTGACCGCGGAAGGCGTAGCTGTGGACCCAGAAAAGGTCGAAGCAGTCTCCAACTGGCAGCGACCAACTAACGTCAGTGAAATCAGGAGCTTCCTTGGGTTAGCCGGATACTATCGGAGATTTATCGAAGGATTCTCTAAGGTAGCCCGACCCATGACGGAACTTCTTAAGAAGGAGAAGAAGTTTGCCTGGATGGAAGATTGTGAAAGAAGTTTTCAAGAGTTGAAACGAAGGTTGACAACCGCCCCAGTGCTGACTCTACCGGACATCCATCGGGACTTTGTCATTTATTGTGACGCATCCCGATAAGGATTAGGGTGCGTACTGATGCAAGATGGGAAAGTCGTTGCATATGCCTCCCGCCAACTCAAGACTCACGAGCAGAACTATCCGACCCATGACTTGGAACTAGCAGCCGTAGTGCATGCCCTTAAGATTTGGAGACATTACCTGATCGGGAATAAGTGTGAGGTTTACACCGACCACAAGAGTCTGAAGTATATCTTTACCCAGCCGGATTTAAATTTAAGGCAGAGAAGATGGTTGGAGTTGGTCAAGGACTATAATTTGGAAATTCTGTATCACCCCGAAAAGGCGAACGTGGTAGCCGATGCCTTAAGCCGAAAAACCTATGGACCCAAGAATGACCACCTACGCGAGGAAATGGCACGATTAAACGTGCACGTTGTCCCTCGAGGTTCCAGCCAGGTGCTGAACGTCCGATCAACACTAGAGGATAGAATCAGAGAGGCTCAAGGATCGGATCAAGAGTTAGTAAGGATTTGCAAACAAACTGGAGAAAACAAAGCACCAGGTTTTAGAGTGGACGATAAAGGGACGTTGTGGTACGAGGATAGGATTTGTGTACCCCGGGAAGGAGACTTCCGGCAAATAATCATGGACGAAGCCCATAACTCAGCCTACTCCATCCACCCAGGATCCACCAAAATGTATATGGATATAAAGCAAAAATATTGGTGGAATGGGATGAAGGCGGATATTGCACGATTTGTGGCTCATTGTGATACTTGCCAAAGGATCAAGGCCGAACATCAGAAACCGGCGGGATTATTGCAACCCTTGCCTATTCCGGTGTGGAAGTGGGATGAGATAGGGATGGACTTTGTAGTGGGACTACCCCGAACACAGAAGGGACACGATTCCATATGGGTAATTGTGGATCGACTCACTAAATCGGCACATTTCATACCCGTAAGGACCACTTATGGCGGAGAAAAGCTGGCAAAACTTTACGTGGAAAATATAGTGAAGTTACATGGAGTGCCCAGCAGAATCGTCTCAGATAGAGGGACCCAATTTACATCTAGGTTTTGGAAAAGCCTGCATAAAGCCATGGCACTAAGTTAGATTTTAGCTCCGCATACCACCCACAGACCGATGGTCAAACCGAAAGGGTGAATCAAATTATGGAAGATATGCTGAGAGCATGTGCCCTGACTTACGGAAAGGACTGGGAGCAGAGTCTGCCCTATGCGGAATTCTCGTACAACAATAGCTACCAAGCTAGCTTGGGCATGTCGCCATTCGAAGCCCTTTATGGAAGAAAGTGCAAAACTCCATTGATGTGGTCGGAAGTTGGAGAGCGCGCACTAGTAGGACCTGCACTTATAAAAGAAGCAGAAGAAAAAGTAGCGGAGATCCGCGAAAAGTTGAAGGCAGCTCAATCACGACAAAAGAACTACGCAGATAAGAGAAGGCGAGAAATAAGTTTCAACCCAGGCGATTTTGTCTATCTCAAGGTCTCACCCATCCGAGGAACGCGAAGGTTTCAAGTACAAGGAAAATTGGCCCCTCGATACATTGGACCGTATCGAGTTCTGAAGAAAGTCGGAGCAGTAGCGTACCGACTGGAGTTACCAGAAGAAATGTCGGATATACACCCAGTATTTCATGTCTCGCAATTAAGGAGGTGTCTGAGAGTACCCGAGGGAGAACACGTGCCGGTGGAAACAATAGACCTGCAACCGGATCTGCGGTACCAGGAAGTACCGGTCAAAATTCTGGACACTGTCACTAGGAGGACAAGAAACTCCGAAGTACGGATATGCAGAGTTCAATGGAGCAGACACGGAGTAGAAGAAGCAACATGGGAACGCGAAGAGGCGCTAAAGAAGGAGTTTCCCCACCTATTTACGAGCCAGCCGAATCTCGAGGGCGAGATTCATTTAAGTGGGGTAGGTTTGTGACGTCCTGAAAATACACCAAAATAAATCACGCGCTAGAGTGCGTTGTTTAAAAGTCATTCGCCGTCAAAACCCTGACCCTAACTCTTTTCGACCGACAGCGGGCTTGACCGCCGTCCCATCCCGCACCGCTCGCGCGCGACCACTTTCCGCGATTAGCGCCGACGCGTTTTCCTTTTTCCCTCGCTGTTCTCCTCGTGCTGCGCGCTTCCCCGCGCGTGGCCGACCGGCCGCGGTCACCGCCGCGACCGGCGCCGGCACTTCTCCCCTCCCCTCTCTTTCTTTTCTCCCTCTCTCCCTAATTCTTTTTCTCTTTTCTTTCTCCTTTTTCCTTTTCTCCCTTTTCTCTCTTTTCCCTCTTCTTCCTTCCCTCCCTTTTCTTTTCTCCCTCCTCCCTTCCTGCCTTCCCTCTCTTTTCTCTCTGCTCCTGAACGCCGCCCGACCCCGGCTCCCGAACCGCGGTCACCTTCCCTCCCGTGTGCGCACGCATGCCCCCGGGCTCGGCCACCCGTGCCCACGCACGCCTCTGCGCCCGGCCGTGCGCGCCCTGCGCGTGCTCCACGCACCGCGCCGCTCGCCGCGCCACCCGTCGCACGGCCACGCCACGACGCCGCGCCGACCGCCGCTGCCGCGTCCTCCCTCGCCACTGTATCCACGTGCGCACGCCGCGGTGAGCGCCGCCCCGCCCCCGGCCCGCGCCACGCCGCGTCGCGACGGCCGCGTACGGCCGGAGCGCCATTAATGGCGCCCGCACCGCCCACCGGCCGCCATCATCACGTTCTCCTCCGCCCCGTCGCCCCGTCCTCTATAAATCGGCTCCCCGCGCGGCTCACCCATCCCACGACTCGCTCAACCACCCGGCCCCTCGCCTCCCCGAGCCCACGCGCCGCCCGCCGAGCTCTTGCGGCCACCACCACTGACCTCCGCCGCCCCACTCCCACACCTCGCCCCGGCTCAAGGTGAGCAGGGGAATCAGGTCCACTTGGCCCCCTCTCCCTTTTCCCCCACGCGCCCGAGCCGCCCCGGGCCTCGGCCGCCGGGATTAGGCCGGCGCCGAGCCCCTTTCCCCCCCTCCTCTGTTTCCTGCGGTAGGAGGAAGAAGAAAGGGTGGTTTTGCATTTAACCCCCCGCCCTTACTCTCTTTTCTAAATAAGGACCCCCCCCCCTCTCTAATAGCTCCCTTTCGCGAAAGAAACCCTGCCCACTCTATTAATTCAAATTGAATCCCTCCGTTACATAAAAACCCAACCATGCCCGACACCCTTTAGCATGCCCTGATTAATTCTAGGGTTCGCAAATGAACCCTTACCCCCTTTAGATAATTACGAACAAGTCCCTGGACCCCCGTTTAAGCCCTGAAACCACCTTTAGCGCGTCATTTTATGTGCGAAACGACCTCCGATCAACCCGAAACTTTACCACGCCTTTTATGGTATAGTTTTAGCCATGCCATCAAGAAACCACCCAGAGATACCACCCCTAACTCCGTAACTAAATTATTTCCGATTCAAGCCCAACGATAAAAGCTTTTAGTTCTTTCGCTTGATTGTGTGCCTGTTTGTTTACGTCTTAGGAGACGGAGTGAACGAGGAAGGTCCCGACTGCGATCAAGTGAACGAGGACCAGTTCTGCGACCCCGAACCCGAAGGACAGTGCTTCAATCAGGACTTCCCGCAAGGATTTGACGATGGCAAGTTCAATCCCGCCCTTTGATGCATATTTTTGTCCTAGATTTTATAAACACAACCCAGTGGCCGTTTTATAAAATTGCATGGTTTTGCGTGCCGAAAACATGGTAGGATAGGCACCTTACTTATGATAACCATACCTTGACCATTTGATTTTGCAAAGAAAGTGTGTGTGCGTGTGGGAAGGGATAAGGTGTGGTTTTGAAAAGTGAGTTAGACGGGATGGATGGCATTTCTATGTGAATTGCCGTTGGTGCGCTCGTACCTGTGTGGTTGAGCGTGGAAGGGAGATATCCATCTTGTCACCCCTAAGGACCGAGTTGATGTGTCGTCTCACCTAGCTTCCTGTCGTGCAAACCACTTGACCGTTGTATGGGCAACGGCTTGGCCTAACCCCACTAGTTAGTCTGATAGCCATCAGGAGGGCTGGGAGCAACGGGTAATCAAGGAGACGGGATAAGCTCTGTGTGACTTATGCCCCGGTTAAACCTCGGTGATAGGTCGAATGACCCCTTGATAGATCCCGTGGTGGCTAGTCAGGTCTAGCTAAGGTGGGTAAGGGCTTCGATGGGATCTGCACCGGCACTAAGGTGTTCGTGCTGTGGTACCCCACTTGTGGGTAAAGTTGCACACCTCTGCAGAGTTGAAAATCTATTCGAATAGCCGTGCCCACGGTACTGGGCAAGTTACGGTGTGGTCACATAACTAGTGTTTCTCTCTGGGAATGGTTGAGCTGGTGTGAGTTGTTTGAAAAGTACCCGGCGGTTGTGCCGTGCGCTACGGCGGACGGGGAGTCCGGTAGCGGTTTGAAACTTGGATCCGTGTGGATCAACATCGTGTGTTCTTTGATACTTGAAAACTTATTTTGAAAAGTGCTTTTAAAACGAACCCTTGCATATAATTGTGTTTCCGCAAAAGAACCGTAACTTTATCCTCGGATTATCCTGTGCATCTAATTCTATTATAACCCCCCCCTCGCGGTGTGATTGGACTTCATGAGTACATTTGTACTCACCCCGTTCTTACTTTACAGTGGAGGATCCCGACTACATCCCCGAGAACGACGAGTAGGGTCCCGTCCTGCACCCAGTCTTGCCTGTGGGTGAGGTCACCGTTGGAGCTCCGCATGGCGCAAGACTCTGATGATCCCCTGTTCGTAGTTAGTGTAGTAGTATGGGTTTTTGTTGTAATCCTCGCGATAGTGGCGCTTCACTGCCCATTACCGCGAAGAGTTGTACGGTGATGTACCATCTGATGTAATAAAAGTGTTATCAGCCTCCTGGGACTGATAAAGTAACACTTTTAAGTCTTCCCCGATGGGGGGGATGCTTCAGCAGTGACCCGACAGACCCATGGGTTATTCCGTTTGAAGTGCATTTGAGATCATCATGTCTTTGTAAATGATGAATAGTGCACTTGAACCGGAATAATTCAGACGGTTCTGCCACAGCTGGTATAAGAGCTGTAGGTTTAACCTACACTCGAGACAGGATGCAGGAGGAGATCCAGGGATAGTATAGTGCTTAAAAATGATTTCAGAATAAAATTTGGTATAACAAAGGAATTTATAAAAAGGCGTTGGATTCGCTAAGGTTGTGTGTTTAGTTCGTAGAGCCCTAAGGGTTAGGTTGGGGAAACTACCAGGTGACTACTAGTTATTATACTAGGTTTCTGACTTCCAGCACTACTTTCTGCAAAAACTTAAATTCATGTACAACCCAACCTTATATTCTGTAACGATACCTTCGAGCGTAAGGTAAGAAGGTAAGGATCCTCAGCCAACTGAGGGAGCTTGGCCTTCCTGTCGGTGATGCGAACCGAACGCTGTTTCTCAAGCAGTGGCCTACTTGAGATGCTGCCAATGTACCAACTTCGGTTGACTACATTGGGAGTATATGGTTCAGCGCAGGGTATGGCGATCGCTGTTCATACCCCCGCATTTTGCGGTAGCCTCGTGAATACGTTATTTAATAACGTATGTTAACGTCGTCTGTACGGCGGTAATTGTATAGATGTTGTTTCTATAGTGAACAGTAATGTTTGGGGACGCTTTCATGACGTGCTGGCATGAAAGCTTCATTATTCTACTGTGGTTTTCTGCAGGTACACTAACCACGAGTAATAGGTTTGCGAATAGGAAAAACGACTAGTTATATAGGGAGAGACGTATGAATATGTCACCGAAGTTAACTTCGTTAGTCCAAAGTTTCTTTGGCAATTGTGTGTTGGTAAGGTCGGGTACAACCATGCATGTATAATAAATCTATTCGAATGTCTTGTCTGAGTGCTTGGCTAAGGACGATTGAAGAGTGGTCTATCTGTGACGCCCTGAAAATTCACTTAATAAAATCGTGCGCTAGAGTGATTCGTAAAAACGGTTCAACATCAAAACCCTAACCCTAACCGAAGTACTGATCCGTTCCGCATCGCCCGCCCACGCGCGACCGTCCGTCGGGATTTACGCAGACGCGACTCCCCTCCTTTTCTTCCTCTCCTCGCGCGAATACCGCGCGCGTGGCCGACCGGCCGCGACCGCTACCGCAATTAGCGCCGGCGCTTCTCGTGTCGCGCGCGAATCCCCGCGCGCACGTGGACGCGGTCGCCGCCGCGACCGGCGCCGACACACCCTCCCCCCCCTCTCCCTCTTTTCTCTTCCCCCCATTCTCTCTTTTCTTTTCTCTTCTTTTTCCAACCTCCCTCTTTTCCTTTCTTTCCCCTCTCCCTTTTTCCTTTTCTTTTTTCCTCTTTCTTTTCTTTTCCCTCTTCTTTTCTTCTTCCCTCCCTTTCCCTGTCTCTGCTCCCGAGCCCCTGCTTCCGCGCCTGTGCTCGGCCGCACCCGCCGCGCCGGCCACCGGCCCCCCCTCCCCTCGCGCGCGCCTGTGCCCGGCCGCCCGTACCCGCGCGTGCACCACGTGCCGCGCCGCCCGCCGTGCCGCCCGTCGCTGGCGCACGCGCGCGGCCGCACGGCCGCCGTGGCGCACACGCCGTCGCCCGCTGTGCCGCCTCGCCGCCCGCGCCCCCTGTGCCGCCTCGCCGCCCGCGCCCCCCCCCTCTGTGCCGCACACCGCCGCCCGGCCCCCCCCCCACGTGCACGGCTGCACACGGCCGTGCCCCGCCGCAAGCCACGGGCGCCATTAATGGCCGCCCGTGGAGCCGCCCGCCGGCCGCCGCCTCCCCGTGCCGCTCGACCGCCTATAAGTAGGCCGGCCGCGGCCCTTCGTTCCCCCACACCTCCCACCGCCACCTGCAGCCCCTCCCCGAGCACACAGCGCCGCCGCCGCCACAGCCTCCCCTGCCGCCCGCCGCCCACCGTGGGGGCGTCCCCTCGCCCCACCTCGGCCCGAGGTAAGGCCGGGGATGGGTTCCCCGCGCCCCCCTCCCGCTTTCCCCCCACTCCCGGGCCACCGCCGTGCCCCGGCCGGCCGGAACAGGCCACCGCCGGCGCCCTGCCCCCCCCCTCCTCTGTTTTGCACGGAGGAGAGGAAGGAGAAGGGCGTTTTTGCCCAAACCCCCTCCCCTTTCTGGTTTTTTTTCCAAAAACCCCCCCCTTCCTATGAGCATCCCCTTATTCACTCCCCTTTTACAAAAGGAACCCCGTGCTTTCCATTAATTCAAATAGAACCCTCTAATACTTGAACCTAGATACACTTGACACTCTTTAGCATGCCCCGAGAATTTATAAGATTTACAAAAAGGCCCTCGCTCTTTCCGGATACTTACGAATAAACCCCTAGAGCCCTGTTTAACCACCCGAACCTCCTTTGGCTCGTCATTTTATGTGCGAAACGACCTCCGATTGACCCGAAACTCTACCACACCCTTTCTAGTATAGTTTTAGCCATGCCATTAAGAAACCACCCAGAGATACCGCCCCTAGCTCCGTAATTAAATTATTTCCGATTCAAGCCTATCGGTAAAAGCTTTTAGTTCTTCCGCTTGATTGTATGTCTGTTTGTTTGCGTCGTAGGACACGGAGTGAACGACGAGGTTCCCGACCACGACCAGGCAGCTGAGGACCAGTACTGCGACCCCGGACCCGAAGGACAGTGCTTCGATCAGGACTTCCCGCAAGGGTTTGACGATGGCAAGTCCAATTCCGCCCTTTGATGCATATTTTTGTCCTAATTTTTATAAACACGACCCAATGGCCTGTTTTATAAAATTGCATTGTTTTGCGTGCTGGAAACCCGGTAGGATAGCCACCCTTGTTTGAAATAACCATACTTTGACTGCCTGATTTATAAAGAAAATGCGTGTGTGTGGGAAGGGATAAAATGTGGTTTTGAAAAGCGAGTTAGATGAGATGGATGGCATTTCTGTGTGAATTGCCGTTGGTGTGCTCGTACCTGGGTGGTTGAGCGTGGATGGGAGATATCCATCTTGTCACCCCTAAGGACCGAGTTGATGTGACATCTCACCTAGCTTCTCGTAGTGCGAACCACTTGACCGTTGTATGGGCAACGGCTTGGCCTAACCCCACTAGTTAGCCTGATAGCCATCGGGAGAGCTGGGAGCAACGGGTGATCAAGGTGACGGGATAAGCTCTGTGTGACTTATGCCCCGGTTAAACCTCGGTGTTAGGTCGAATGACCCCTTGATAGATCCCGTGGTGGCTAGTCAGGTCTAGCTACGTTGGGTAAGGGCTTCGATGGGATCTGCACCGGCACCAAGGTGCTCGTGTTGTGGTACCCCGCCTGTGGGTAAAGTTGCACACCTCTGCAGAGTTAAAATCTATTCGAATAGCCGTGCCCACGGTACTGGGCAAGTTACGGTGTGGTCACATAACTAGCGTTTCTCTCTGGGAAGGGTGGATCTGGTGTGAGTTGTTTGAAAAGTATCCGGCAATAGTGCTGTGTGCTACGACGGACGGGGAGTCCGGTAGCGGTTTGAAACTTGGATCCGTGAGGATCGACATTGTGCGTTCTTAGACACTTGTTTTGAAAAGTGTTTTTTTTGAAACGAACCCTTGCATATAGTTGTGTTTCCGCAAAGGAACCGTAACTTTATCCTTGGATTATCCTATGCATCTAATTCTGTTATAACCCCCCCCCCCCCCCGTGGGTGTGATTGGACTTGCTAAGTACGTTTGTACTCACCCCGTTTTTACTCTACAGTGGAGGATCCCGACTACATCCCCGAGAACGACGAGTAGGGTTCCGTCCTGCACCCAGTCTTGCCTGTGGGTGAGGTCACCGTTGGAGCTCCGCATGGCGCAAGACTCTGATGATCCTTTGTTCGTAGCTAGTGTAGTTGTGTGGGTTCTGGTTGTAATCCTCGCGATAGTGGCGCTTCACTGCCCATTACCGCGTAGAGTTGTACGGTGATGAACCATCTGATGTAATAAAAGTGTTATCAGCCTCCTGGGACTGATAAAGTGACACTTTTAGGTCCCCCCTGATGGGAGGACGCTTCACGTGGTATCAGAGCCGTAGGCTGGCCGTAGGATGTGACCCTAGGAGCGAAACCCTTTTTAAGCCCTAGGATTTGTGCTGGCTTAGCTCTTTTCTCACACAAACACTCACCACTGGTTTTTACCCTGTTCCAGATGGCTGACAATGGATGGGTCAACGGAGTCTGCTACGCAGAGCCTGGCCTTCCTAAGTTATTGTTGCTCAGCCTGGAACGCGTTGGGGTTATGGAAACACCGGAGTACGCCTACCGAGAATACATCTCCGGTGGCACCCTTCGGTGCGACACGATGATTTTTGTGGAGAGAAGCACCCGCTATCCTGATGTGGACCCTTGGTTCATCTCCACCACTGGCTTCCGCTTCCCCGACACCTATCGAAAGGCCGCTCGTAAAGCCTTGCGACGACTGCGTGTACTCTACAAGCACCACCTTCAGCGGACCCCTATGGGATTTTTCCCACCCGCTGAAAGAAGAGGGCGCACTTGGATTGCCCGAATGAGGGGACTTGGACGAGAAGAAGAAGACCTGGAAGACACGGTTTCCCACCTGTCCATCTACCTCACTGGCTTAGATGCACTCTGCAACGAGCAGGCGGCACAACTGAAGAAATTAATCCATGGAGTTGAAAAGATAACCCAGGAGCTGGAGGAACAACGGACAAGAGCTGCAACCGCCGAGTATTCCTTAGCCGCCCTCCAAGCCCAGATGCAAGAATACGAGACCCACAACGGGATAGGTGGATGGATCGAAGAAGAAGAAGAAGAACCCATGGAGACCCATTGGGACAAGGGTACTCAGACCGAAAACGAGATGGATCGGTTCCTTCCGATAAAGAAGCGCTCTATCAGGACCGAGGAAGAATCCCCATGATAGGATTAGCATCCTAGCAAAAACCCTACCCTAATGACCACGTATCCATGAAAACTGTACCACCCTTGTTGTAATAAATATCATCTACTCGCTTTTGCACCTGTACCAGATTGTTTACCCTGTTTCTGTTTCAGATGGCTAAGGAAGGATGGACCCAGGGCGATTGCCAAGCTGCACCTGGATTCCCCAGCCTCTTGATCAACACCCTGGAAGACCTTGGCGTTACGGAGCGCCCAAGGTACTACAGCCGAGAGTACGAGCACCACGGTACCCTCCGCTGCAGGGTGATCCTGGTCATCGCCAGGAGCAACCGCTACCCCGACATCCAGCCCTGGCGGGCGACCGCCACAGGGTTTAGACACCAAGACACCTACCCCTTGGCCATCAGAAAAGCACTCCGTTACTTGTGCTGGATTTTTGAAGAACACCTCGCCCCTACACCAGCGAAGTTCTTCCCACCGGCCATCAGAACCCCAGTCTGGGAAGCACGCATGAGAAACCTGGAGCGACGTCGCCACGAAGAAGGCCCCCTGTACCAAGTAGCGACTTACCTAGCCGCCCTGGACCAACTTTTTGATGAGCAAGCCCAATCTTCTAAGGGAGCAGACCCATCGAGCCGAGCAAGCAGAGCTCGCGGTGAGGATACAGCAGATCCGAACCGCCCATGCCGAGGCGAGAGCCGCAGCCGCGGTCAGTAGCGAAGCAGTCGCCCAAGAGAGCCTCAGGCAGGCCCGAGACCGGCGTATGCAAGATTGGACCCAAAGTGGAACACCAGTCCCGGCGATAGGGGAAGACCACGTTTTACTGGGGACACCCATCATAGGGTGGGGATCACTCTTTGGGAGCACACGAGCCCCACCCGAGAATCCTGGAAGTTCTGCCGCCACCGACGAAGGGGATGCGGCAATGCAACCCCTGACCGATGGGAACCCAGAAGACGGCGAGCAAGAACCTCTCACCCTGTCCGCCCCGGAAGAAGACACACCACGCAAGTAGAATGATCGACGCTAACCCAGTGATGCCCCAGCCTTTCTGTTTAAGACGTGCCCTTTTGCAAGACCCTGGCCGAGTAGCACGATACTTAGTCCTATCCCTAGGTTGTACCCTCCCTGCTTAATAAAATACTTGGTGATTGTTACTTGTGATGTCGTGTGCTGATGTGTTGTGTGCTGCTTAGTTGTATAGATATCGGCAGAAGGTAGATTCTGCCTTATATATACGAATTAAATAACTTAAACATCACATAACCGTAACCCCAATTTACCCAATCAACAGGTGACTCCCCGGAACATCGCGAGGGCCTCCCGCGGCCGGAACCCCGTAGCCGCTAGTGTCGGAGCACATCCCGTTGAACAAGATCTTCCCCAAGGGGAACAAGAAGTAAGCCAGAACCGAGGTGGAAGTCAAGAAGGGGAACAACTACCACCACCCCCACCCCTCGGAGACCTGGCGCAGATCATCCATAACCAAACTCTCATTCTGGAGACACTGGCGAATGCCCTCATTAACCGGCAGCCACGAGGGCAGAATATGAACGACAAGCTGACGGCCTTCCTGAGGACCAAGCCACCTACCTTCGCCGGATCCTGCAACCCGTTGGATGCTGACGACTGGTTGCGAGTAATTCAGAGGAAGCTCGAACCATTCGAATGCCAGGACCGGGATAAAGTCCTACTGGCAGCCCACCAGCTCACCGGAACGGCATTATCCTGGTGGGAAAACTATTGTGCCGCAGCCGAAGATGCCTCCACCATTACCTGGGAAGAATTTGTAAGGGAGTTCCGCCGCTACCACATCCCTTCAGCCACTATGAAGCGCAAGGCGGACGAATTCCGCGCACTTCAACAGGGGAGTATGACGGTGGAAGAATATACCCACCGGTTCATAGAATTGGCCCGATATGCGCCGGAAGAGGTGAACGACGATGATAAAAAGCAAGACATGTTCAAGAAGGGGTTAAGCCCAGAGCTCCGGACCTTGCTTACTCCCCAGATCTATCCGGACTTCAACACCCTAATGAACAAGGCCATCCTCACGGAAAGGGCCAAGGCCGAAGAAAGAAAGGACAACAAACGCAAGTTCTTGGAAAGTAAGGCTCGCCAACAAGACCGTTTCCAGAAGCCGAGAAATTCCAGCTATACTGCACCAGGAACTCAGGCCCCAATGCAGTATAGAACCCAGTCCCAGGTGACAGGATCACAGGCCCCGCCTAGAAGCCAGAATACCTCGAGGGCCCCGCAAAGCAATGCAAGTCAGGCCACCCCCGATAACAACAATGTTAGAGCTTGTTTCAACTGCCGAGAGACAGGGCATTTCATCGCCAATTGCCCATACGCCAAGAATAAGCCGGCAACGTCGACCTTCTCCAACACAGTGAACGGGCCCAGACCAGCCCTGACCGGTGCCAACCGGGTGCCCGTCCGCAACAACGACAACAGCCAGCAGGTGAAGCAGCAATCATTTGGACGAGCCCGCGTCAATCACATCGACGCGCAGGAGGCTCAAGAAGCTCAGGGCGTAGTGCTCGGTGAGTACTTAGTCAACTCAGCTCTGGCGACAGTATTATTTGATTCTGGAGCATCGCACTCGTTTATATCCTCAAGCTATGTGGAGAAGCACAAAATACCTACAGTACTACTAAAAACACCCCTATTTAACCCGGACGCCTGGAGGCGACATCCATTGCCAATTAGGTTGTTCACGGGTAAGGATCAATTTAAGTGGGGTAGATTTTCTAGCAGATTTGGTAGTACTTAAGCCTGGGGGAATAGACGTGATCCTTGGGGATGGATTGGTTAAGCCGACATAATGGTCTCATAAGCTGCACCGACAAAGTGGTACACCTACAAAACCACGAAGGAGTACAAGTGATCTGCCGAACCCGAGATAGTAAGTTTGATCCAATGGTATTTAGCATGGAAGCCAAGCCTTTAGAAGGAGTTCCGGTAGTAAGCGAATACCCAGATGTATTCCCCGAAGAACTTCCTGGCATGCCGCCAGAAAGAGATATAGAGTTCGTCATAGACCTCATCCCCGGAACATCCCCTATAGCCAAGAGACCCTATAGGATGGCGGCCTCGGAATTGACGGAATTAAAGAAGCAACTAGAAGAACTGCAACGGATTGGTTTCATCAGACCAAGCTCGTCGCCTTGGGGAGCCCCAGTCCTGTTTTGTCAAAAAGAAAGATGGAGTATGAGGATGTGTGTAGATTACCGGGCACTGAATGAAGTTACCATTAAGAATAAGTACCCCCTCCCTAGGATTGATGACCTTTTCGATCAGCTAAAAGGAGCTAAGTACTTTTCCAAGATCGATCTAAGGTCAGGATATTTTCAGCTCAAGATTAGGGAAAGTGACATCCCTAAGACAGCTTTTGTCACCCGCTACGGGCAGTTTGAGTTTACCGTAATGTCCTTCGGACTAACCAATGCCCCCTGCTTACTTTATGAACCTCATGAACAAAGTGTTTATGGACGAGCTGGATAAGTTTGTCGTAGTCTTTATCGACGACATACTTATTTACCCAAGAGTGTTCAGGAACATGAACAACATTCTGCGGGTAGTGTTGGAAAAATTAAGGATACACAGACTATAATGCAAAATTTAGCAAATGCCGAATTCTGGTTGGAGAGAGTAGCTTTTCCTTGGTCACATTCTAACCGCGGAAGGAGTAGCAGTGGACCCAGAGAAGGTTGAAGCCGTATCCAATTGGCAGCAACCGACTAACGTTAGTGAGATCAGAAGTTTTCTTGGATTAGCTGGATACTATCGGAGATTTATTGAAGGGTTCTCTAAGATAGCCCGACCCATGACGGAACTTCTTAAGAAGGAGAAAAAGTTCGCTTGGACAGGAATCCTGTGAGAGGAGTTTTCAAGAATTGAAGCAGAGACTGACAACCGCCCCAGTGCTGACCCTACCGGACATTCATCAGGACTTTGTCATCTATTGTGACGCATCCCGACAAGGATTAGGGTGCGTACTGATGCAAGACGGGAAAGTCGTTGCATATGCTTCCCGCCAACTCAAGACTCATGAGCAGAACTACCCGACCCATGATTTGGAACTAGCAGCCGTAGTGCATGCCCTTAAAATTTGGAGACACTACCTGATCGGAAATAAGTGTGAGGTTTACACCGACCACAAGAGTCTAAAGTACATCTTTACTCAGCCAGATTTAAATTTAAGGCAGAGAAGATGGTTGGAGTTGGTCAAGGACTATAATCTGGAAATTCAGTATCACCCCGGAAAGGCGAACGTGGTAGCCGATGCCTTAAGTCGGAAATCCTATGGGCCCATGAATGACCATCTGCGAGAGGAAATGGCACGATTAAATGTGCACATTATACCTCGAGGTCCCAGCCAAGTGCTAAACGTCCAATCCAGCATTAGAGGATAAGATTAGAGAAGCCCCAAAGCTCGGATCAAGAGTTAGTAAAAATTCGCAAACAAACTGGAGAAAACAAAGCGCCGGGCTTCCAGAGTGGACGATAAGGGAACATTATGGTATGAGGACAGGATTTGTGTACCCCAGAATGGAAGTTTCCGGCAATTGATCATGGACGAAGCCCCATAACTCGGCCTACTCTATCCACCCGGGATCCACCAAAAATGTATATGGACATAAAGCAAAATATTGGTGGAACGGAATGAAGGCGGATATTGCAAGATTCGTGGCTCATTGTGACACTTGCCCAAAGGATCAAGGCCGAGCATCAGAAACCGGCGGGATTATTGCAACCCTTGCCTATTCCGGTGTGGAAGTGGGATGAGATAGGAATGGACTTTGTAGTGGGACTACCCCGGACACAGAAGGGACACGATTCCATATGGGTAATTGTGGATCGACTCACTAAATCGGCACATTTCATACCCGTAAGGACCACTTATGGCGGAGAAAAACTGGCAAAACTTTACGTGGGAAAATGTAGTGAAGTTACATGGAGTGCCCAGCAGAATCGTCTCGGATAGAGGGACCCAATTTACATCTAGGTTTTGGAAAAGCCTGCATAAAGCCATGGGCACTAAGTTAGATTTTAGCTCCGCATACCACCCACAGACGGATGGTCAAACCGAGAGGGTGAATCAGATCATGGAAGATATGCTGAGAGCATGTGTCCTGACCTATGGAAATGATTGGGAACAGAGTCTGCCCTATGCAGAATTCTCGTACAACAATAGTTACCAAAGCCAGCCTGGGCATGTCGCCATTCGAAGCTCTCTATGGGAGAAAGTGCCAAAACTCCCTTAATGTGGTCGGAAGTTGGAGAACGTGCGCTAGTAGGGCCCGCACTTATAAAAGAAGCAGAAGAAAAGGTAGCGGAAATCCGAGAAATTGAAAGCAGCTCAGTCCCGACAAAAGAACTATGCAGACAAGAAGAGGCGGGAAATAAGTTTCAATCCGGGAGATTTCGCCTATCTCAAGTCTCACCCATTCGGGGAACGCGGAGGTTTCAAGTACAAGGAAAGTTAGCCCCTCGGTACATTGGACCGTATCGGGTTCTAAAGAGAGTTGGGGCAGTGGCGTACCGATTGGAATTACCGGAAGAAATGTCGGATATACACCCAGTATTTCATGTCTCGCAATTAAGAAGGTGTCTGAGAGTACCCGAGGGAGAACACGTGCCGGTGGAAACAATAGACCTGCAACCGGATCTGCGGTACCAGGAAGTGCCGGTCAAAATTCTGGACACTGTCACTAGGAGGACAAGAAACTCTGAGGTGCGGATATGCAGGGTTCAATGGAGCAGACACGGAATAGAAGAAGCAACCTGGGAACGCGAGGAAGCGCTAAAGAAGGAGTTTCCCCATCTGTTTAGGAGCCAGCCGAATCTCGAGGACGAGATTCATTTAAGTGGGGTAGGTTTGTGACGCCCTGAAAATTCACTTAATAAAATGCGCTTAGAGTGATTCGTAAAAACGGTTCAACATCAAAAACCCTAACCCTAACCGAAGTACTGATCCGTTCCGCATCGCCCGCCCCGCGCGACCGTCCGCCGGATTTACGCAGACGCGACTCCCCTCCTTTTCTTCCTCTCTCGCGCGAATACCGCGCGCGTGGCCGACCGGCCGCGACCGCTACCGCAATTAGCGCCGGCGCTTCTCGTGTCGCGCGCGAATCCCCGCGCGCGCGTGGACGCGGTCGCCGCGCGACCGGCGCCGACACACCCTCCCCCCCCTCTCCCTCTTTTCTCTTCCCCCCATTCTCTCTTTCTTTTCTCTTCTTTTTCCAACCTCCCTCTTTCCTTTCTTTCCCCTCTCCCTTTTTCCTTTTCTTTTTCCTCTTTCTTTTCTTTTCCCTCTTCTTTTCTTCTTCCCTCCCTTTCCCTGTCTCTGCTCCCGAGCCCCTGCTTCCGCGCCTGTGCTCGGCCGCACCCGCCGCGCCGGCCACCGGCCCCCCTCCCCTCGCGCGCGCCTGTGCCCGCCGCCCGTACCCGCGCGTGCACCACGTGCCGCGCCGCCCGCCGTGCCGCCCGTCGCTGGCGCACGCGCGTGGCCGCACGGCCGCCGTGGCGCACACGCCGTCGCCCGCTGTGCCGCCTCGCCGCCCGCGCCCCCTGTGCCGCCTCGCCGCCCGCGCCCCCCCTCTGTGCCGCACACCGCCGCCCGGCCCCCCCCCCACGTGCACGGCTGCGCACGGCCGTGCCCCGCCGCAAGCCACGGGCGCCATTAATGGCCGCCCGTGGAGCCGCCCGCCGGCCGCCGCCTCCCCGTGCCGCTCGACCGCCTATAAGTAGGCCGGCCGCGGCCCTTCGTTCCCCCACACCTCCCACCGCCACCTGCAGCCCCTCCCCGAGCACACAGCGCCGCCGCCGCCACAGCCTCCCCTGCCGCCCGCCGCCCACCGTGGGGGCGTCCCCTCGCCCCACCTCGGCCCGAGGTAAGGCCGGGGATGGGTTCCCCGCGCCCCCCTCCCGCTTTCCCCCCACTCCCGGGCCACCGCCGTGCCCCGGCCGGCCGGAACAGGCCACCGCCGGCGCCCTGCCCCCCCCCCTCCTCTGTTTTGCACGGAGGAGAGGAAGGAGAAGGGCGTTTTTGCCCAAACCCCCTCCCTTTCTGGTTTTTTTTTTCCAAAAACCCCCCCCTTCCTATGAGCATCCCCTTATTCACTCCCCTTTTACAAAAGGAACCCCGTGCTTTCCATTAATTCAAATAGAACCCTCTAATACTTGAACCTAGATACACTTGACACTCTTTAGCATGCCCCGAGAATTTATAAGATTTACAAAAAGGCCCTCGCTCTTTCCGGATACTTACGAATAAACCCCTAGAGCCCTGTTTAACCACCCGAACCTCCTTTGGCTCGTCATTTTATGTGCGAAACGACCTCCGATTGACCCGAAACTCTACCACACCCTTTCTAGTATAGTTTTAGCCATGCCATTAAGAAACCACCCAGAGATACCGCCCCTAGCTCCGTAATTAAATTATTTCCGATTCAAGCCTATCGGTAAAAGCTTTTAGTTCTTCCGCTTGATTGTATGTCTGTTTGTTTGCGTCGTAGGACACGGAGTGAATGACGAGGTTCCCGACCGCGACCAGGCAGCTGAGGACCAGTACTGTGACCCCGGACCCGAAGGACAGTGCTTCGATCAGGACTTCCCGCAAGGGTTTGACGATGGCAAGTCCAATTCCGCCCTTTGATGCATATTTTTGTCCTAGTTTTTATAAACACGACCCAATGGCCTGTTTTATAAAATTGCATTGTTTTGTGTGCTGGAAACCCGGTAGGATAGCCACCCTTGTTTGAAATAACCATACTTTGACTGCCTGATTTATAAAGAAAATGCGTGTGTGTGGGAAGGGATAAAATGTGGTTTTGAAAAGCGAGTTAGATGAGATGGATGGCATTTCTGTGTGAATTGCCGTTGGTGTGCTCGTACCTGGGTGGTTGAGCGTGGATGGGAGATATCCATCTTGTCACCCCTAAGGACCGAGTTGATGTGACATCTCACCTAGCTTCTCGTAGTGCGAACCACTTGACCGTTGTATGGGCAACGGCTTGGCCTAACCCCACTAGTTAGCCTGATAGCCATCGGGAGAGCTGGGAGCAACGGGTGATCAAGGAGACGGGATAAGCTCTGTGTGACTTATGCCCCGGTTAAACCTCGGTGTTAGGTCGAATGACCCCTTGATAGATCCCGTGGTGGCTAGTCAGGTCTAGCTACGGTGGGTAAGGGCTTCGATGGGATCTGCACCGGCACCAAGGTGCTCGTGTTGTGGTACCCTGCCTGTGGGTAAAGTTGCACACCTCTGCAGAGTTAAAATCTATTCGAATAGCCGTGCCCACGGTACTGGGCAAGTTACGGTGTGGTCACATAACTAGCGTTTCTCTCTGGGAAGGGTGGATCTGGTGTGAGTTGTTTGAAAAGTATCCGGCAATAGTGCTGTGTGCTACGACGGACGGGGAGTCCGGTAGCGGTTTGAAACTTGGATCCGTGAGGATCGACATTGTGCGTTCTTAGACACTTGTTTTGAAAAGTGTTTTTTTTGAAACGAACCCTTGCATATAGTTGTGTTTCCGCAAAGGAACCGTAACTTTATCCTTGGATTATCCTATGCATCTAATTCTGTTATAACCCCCCCCCCCCCCGTAGGTGTGATTGGACTTGCTGAGTACGTTTGTACTCACCCCGTTTTTACTCTATAGTGGAGGATCCCGACTACATCCCCGAGAACGACGAGTAGGGTTCCGTCCTGCACCCAGTCTTGCCTGTGGGTGAGGTCACCGTTGGAGCTCCGCATGGCGCAAGACTCTGATGATCCTTTGTTCGTAGCTAGTGTAGTTGTGTGGGTTCTGGTTGTAATCCTCGCGATAGTGGCGCTTCACTGCCCATTACCGCGTAGAGTTGTACGGTGATGAACCATCTGATGTAATAAAAGTGTTATCAGCCTCCTGGGACTGATAAAGTGACACTTTTAGGTCCCCCCTGATGGGAGGACGCTTCACTATCCCAGATACAAATTTGTCACGATCGTTCAGACAATCACTGAGCTTAGTATCTCCCCATTGTTTATCTATTTCTGAAATCTAGGATGTCTTTTTGATTTCCAGTCATTACTATTATCCAAATCGGTTATCTCAGTACAGCTATCTTGTGAATTCTTCTGTAGAACAGTTGCATTCTAGCCATTCCATCATTTCATTAGAATCTTGTTCTGTGCTGCTGTACTTTGTATCTTACCAAGTGAAATCTTGCTTTAGATGGCTGAGACTCCGAATATTCGTTGGGATCGCGAAGGACACGCTCATACCAATGCCTTGCATTGGGAGGGTTTTCCCCGTCTCTTGTGGGAGTCACTTCAGATTTTCGGCTATGACGCACCCCCACATTACGATGGATATGAGTTTGTGGAAGTGGGTGTTCCTCGATGTAGGGTGAAGATGACCATTCCGCAGCATCCCTCTCGCTATTTATGGCAACCTGTCACAATTTGCATCACTGGTCACCGTCTTGTGGATACCTTTGAATCTGCTGCACTTGAAGCTATTCACGTCTTCTGTGACAAGCACCCCGAGGAAGTGGCTGCCTATCCGATCGGCTTATTCCCAGCCACAGACTCTCGTGACCCCGAGTGGACTTTCAGGATCTCTTGCTGCAGTCATTTATTGGGAGATCTGTCTCTCGAGACCCTGCAAGCTCTTATACGGTTCATGAACGTGCAGCATCATTATCAGTTGCTGCAACGTCGAGGCATGAACCAGTTGTCCACCTTAGTTCAAGCTCACCATGGAACTATTACCCAGCAGCTTGATGAGGTGAATGAGCTTCACACTATCCAAAATGCTCAGGTCGACCTGTTGGCCCAGCGTGATGTGATCATCAATAACCTGGAGAACCAGGTCCAGGAGAGGGAGACGGTTATCACCCAGCGCAATACCATTGTTGAGTTCCTCCAGGATCAAGTTCAAGATCTCACTATTGAGCTTGATGATGCCGTCAACCATATCAACGAACTTCATGAGCAGCCCATACCACCTGTAGTGCCAGAAGAAAATGAGAGTGAGGAAGAGGAAGAAGATCCAGAGGAAATAGAAGGAGAATCAAGTCTTGACTCCGAACACGGTGATCCCGCCCTAAATCCCCAATCTAATCACTCATCTTCCGGAAGTCTATCATTGGTGGGAAACCTCGATGACTATTAGCTCATCATTCTCTTCGCTGTAATGAATATGTCTAGTGTAGAGTAGGATGATCTGGTGGGTAGAATAAGCAGTTGTATAGACTAAGAACCACTTGGATGTAATATAACATGGTGTGCCTTGTACTGGGAGTTGTGGAAGTTGTGTTGTACTATATGTTGAACCGCGTGTTCAGTTATGGAGTTTAAGTTTAATGTCCTGTTGCTGCATACTTTATCTCCATATTTGCATGTGATGGACCAACTGAACATATGATATGTATGCCTTATAACAAAAGGAAATAAGCGTGAGTGAACATGATGGATTTTTCCTTTTGTTTCAGATGGTTGGAGCAACATGTGGAACCCCTGAAGGTTTTCGGCCCGACCAGGCCAGCGGTTCGCAACAACCGCCACCTCCGCCACCCAATCTAGCGGAGGTAATGGCCCAGTAGACTGAACTACTGAACCAGCTAGTGAGGGCACAGCTGGGACACTTCCATCACCAATCCAGAAACCGCGAGGAAAATGCCTCAGCCGGGTATCAGGATTTCTTCGGTACCCAACCCCCGTTATTTCACAAGACAGAGGAACCTTTAGATGCTGACGCATGGCTCCGTACTGTGGAGTCCAAGTTTGCCCTACTGTCGGCACCATGCTCGGAGGCGAACAAGGCCCTCTTTGCAGCACAACAACTCCGTGGTACTGTGAAGCGTCCCCCCATCAGGGAAGACTTAAAAGTGTTACTTTATCAGTCCCAGGAGGCTGATAACACTTTTATTATATCAGATGGTACATCACCGTACAACTCTTCGCGGTAATGGGCAGTGACGTGCCACTATCGCGAGGATTACAACTAAAACCCACACTACTACACTAGCTACGAAAAGAGGATCATCAGAGTCTTGCGCCATGCGGGATTCCAACGGTGGCCTCAACCACAGGCAAGACTGGGTGCAGGACGGAACCCTACTCGACGTCTTCGGGGATGTAGTCTGGATCTTCTGCTGTAAGAAGTAAGAATGGGGTGAGTACAAACGTACTCAGCAAGTCCAATCACACCCACGGGGGGGGGGGGTATATCAGAAATCAATGCACAGGATAGTCCAAGGATGAGGTTAGGGTTCGTTTTCTGAAAACTCAGTTGTACGCAAAGGTTCGTTTAAAACAATTTTCCAAAACAAGTTGTTAAGCATCAAAGAGCACATGGTGTTGATCCACACAGGATCCATGTTTTAAACTGCTACCGGACTCCCCGTCCGCCGTAGCACGCGGCACAACTGTCGGACACTTCCCAAACAACCCACACCAGTCCCACCATTCCCAGAGAGAAACACTAGTTATGTGACCACACCGTAACTTGCCCAATACCGTGGGCACGGCTATTCGAATAGATTTTAACTCTGCAGAGGTGTGCAACTTTACCCACAGGTGGGGTACCACAGCACGATCACCTTAGTGTCGGTGCAGATCCCAACAAAGCCATTACCCACCCTAGCTAGGCCTGACTAGCCACCACGGATTCCATCAAGGGGTCGCTCGACCTGTTTTCGAGGTTTTAACTGGGGCATAAGTCACACAGAGCTTATCCCTTCTCCTTGATCACCCGTTGCTCTCAGCTCTCCCGATGGCTATCAGACTAACCAGTGGGATTTATGCTAAGCCGTTGCCCATACAACGGTCAAGTGGTTTGCACGTCAGGAAGCTAGGTGAGATGACACATCAACTCGGTCCTTAGGGGTGACAAGATGGATATCTCCCCTTCCTTGCCCAACCACACAGGTACGAGCACACCCACAGCACTTCACACAGAAATGCCATCCATCCCGTCCGACTCGTCTTTCAAAACCATACTTTATCCCTTCCCACACACACACTTTCTTTATAAAACCAGGAAGTCAAGGTATGGTCATCACAAATAAGGGTGGCTATCCTACCATGTTTTCAACAAGCAAAACCATGCAATTTTATAAAACGGGCCACTGGGTTGCGTTTATAAAAACTAGGACAGAAACATGCATCAAAAGGGCGGTATTGAACTTGCCATCATCAAACCCCTGCGGGAGGTCCTGATCGAAGCACTGTCCCTCGGGCTCGGGATCGCAGAGGTTGTCCTCATTCGCCTGGTCACAGTCGGGACCTTCCTCGTTCACTCCGTGTCCTAAGGCGCAAACAAACAGACACACAATCAAGTGAAAGAACTAAAAGCTTTCATCGTTGAGCTTGAATCGGAAATAATTTAGTTACGGAGTTAGGGGTAATATTTTTGGGTGGTTTCTTAATGGCATGGCTAGAACTATACTAGAAAGGGCGTGGTAAAGTTTCGGGTCGATCGGAGATCGTTTCGCACATAAAATGATGAGGTAAAGAGGGGTTCAGGGGTTAAACAGGGGCCCAGAGGCTCATTTGTAAGTTTTCTGAAAAGAGAGGGGCTTGTTTGTGAATCCTAGAAACATTGGGGGTTCGACAGAAAGTATGAGGGGTCTCTTTGAAAATAAATCTACATAGTGGAAGGGTCTTGTTTGGAAAAAATAGTAAAGAGGGGGGCCCTTCCTGCAAAAGTGTACAAAGGGTGGGGGCCCTTAACCGGATAGGGGAAATGGGAGGGGCTTAAGGGAAAAATTGCCCCTTTCTTCCTCCCCTTGCCAGCAGGAAACAGAGGAGGGGAGGGGAGGCTCGGCGCCGGCCAAATCCTGGCGGCCGGGGCCCGGGGGTGGCTCGGGGTTGAGGGGAAAAGGGAGAGGGGAAGGAGGGGGGGGGGGCATTCCTGGCCTCACCTCGGGCGGGGGCGACGTGTGGCGGCCGGCCGACGGGGCGGGCGGCGGCGGGCGGTGTGGCACAGGCGGGGCGGCGAGCGCGGCCTGGGGAGAGGGCAGGGGCGGCGGTGGGAGTTGTGGAGGGTGGCGGGCTGCGCGGGGGGGGGGGGGGGGGGGGCGATTTATAGGGGAAGGGCGGCGGGGAGGAGGACCTCGGGTGGTGGCGGCCAGCGGGCAGTACGGGGCGCCATTAATGGCGCTCCAGCTGCTTGCGGCCGTCATGACGCGGCGTGGCGGTGAGGGCGCCGGGCACCGCACGTGGGGGGGGGGTTAGGTGCTGTGCGGCACAGGGGCAGGGGAGCGGCAGCGCGCGCGGCGGTGGCGACGGGCGGCGCGACGTCGCGGCTTGGCCGTGCGCGTGCAAGCGACGGGCAGCACGGCACGCGGTGCACGCGCAGGCGCGCGCGTGGGCACGGGCGGCCGAGCTCAGCGACGCGCGTGCGCACGAGGGGAGGGAGGCGGCCGGCGGCCAGCACGCGTGGAGGAGCCAAGCAGGAAAGGAAGAAAGAGAAGGAAGAAAGGAAAGAAGGAGAGGAAAGAAAAGGAAAAAAAAGGGAAGAAATAGAAGAGGGAGGAAAAAGGGAAAAAGAAGAGGAAGAGAGAGAGAGGTCGCGTCGGCGTCGATCGCGGCGGCGACCGCGGCCGGTCGGCCACGCGCGCGACATTCGTGCGCTGCGCGAGGGGAAAGGGATTGCGCCGGCGCTGATTGCGGAAAGCGGTCGCGCGCGGTCGTCGGACCGCCGAGCGGTGCGGGATGGGACAGCGGCGAAGAAAAAGAGGGTACAGACATTGGAAAAGGGGTCGGGGCTAGGGTTTTGACGACGGACAATTTTTAAACGAAGTACTCTAACGCGTGATTCAATTCGGTAAATTTTCAGGGCGTCACAAACCTACCCCACTTAAATGAATCTCGTCCTCGAGATTTGACTGGCTCCTAAACAGATGGGGAAATTCCTTCTTTAGATCCTCCTCGCGTTCCCAGGTTGCTTCCTCTACTCCGTGTCTGCTCCATTGAACCCTGCATATCCGTACTTCGGAGTTTCTTGTCCTTCTAGTGATAGTGTCCAGAATTTTGACCGGCACTTCCTGGTATCGCAGATCTGGTTGTAGGTCTATTGTTTCCACCGGCACGTGTTCAACCTCGGGTACTCTCAAACACCTCCTTAATTGCAAGACATGAAACACTGGATGTATATCCGACATTTCTTCTGGTAACTCCAGTCGGTATGCTACTGCTCCGACTCTCTTCAGAACCCGATACGGTCCAACGTATCGAGGGGCCAATTTTCCTTGTACTTGAAACCTTCGGGTCCCTCGAATAGGTGAGACTTTAAGGTAAACAAAATCTCCTGGGTTGAAACTTACTTCCCGCCTCTTTCTGTCTGCGTAGCTCTTTTGTCGAGACTGAGCTGCTTTCAACTTCTCGCGGATTTCCGCTACTTTTTCTTCTGCTTCTTTTATGAGTGCGGGTCCATCTAGGGCACGTTCCCCAACTTCCGACCACATTAGGGGAGTTTTGCACTTTCTTCCGTAGAGGGCTTCGAATGGTGACATACCCAAACTGGCTTGATAACTATTGTTGTACGAGAATTCTGCATAAGGCAGACTCTGCTCCCAGTCCTTTCCGTAGGTCAAGACACATGCTCTTAGCATATCTTCCATAATCTGATTTACCCTCTCGGTTTGACCATCCGTCTGTGGGTGATATGCAGAGCTGAAATCTAACTTAGTGCCCATGGCTTTATGCAGGCTTTTCCAAAACCTAGAGGTGAATTGGGTTCCTCTATCTGAGACAATTCTGCTAGGCACTCCATGTAACTTTACTATGTTCTCTACATAAAGCTTTGCCAGCTTTTCTCCACTGTAATTAGTTCGTACGGGTATGAAATGAGCCGATTTGGTGAGTCGGTCTACTATTACCCATATGGAATCGTGCCCCTTCTGCGTTCTGGGTAGACCCACTACAAAGTCCATTCCTATCTCATCCCATTTCCAGACCGGGATAGGCAAGGGTTGCAACAATCCTGCCGGCTTTTGATGTTCGGCCTTGATCCTTTGGCAGGTATCACAATGAGCCACAAATCGTGCAATATCCGCCTTCATTCCATTCCACCAATATTTTTGCCTTTTGTCCATATACATCTTGGTGGATCCTGGATGGATGGAGTAGGCTGAGTTATGGGCTTCGTCCATGATTATTTGCCGGAAGTCTCCATTCTGGGGTACACAAATCCTATTCTCGTACCAAAGCGTTCCCTTATCGTCTACTCTGAAACCTGGTGCTTTATTTTCTCCAGTTTGTTTGCAGATCTTTATTAACTCCTGATCTGAGCCTTGAGCCTCTCTAATTCTATCCTCTAGTGTTGATTGGAGGTTCAGCACATGGTTGGAACCTTGAGGAACAATGTGCACATTTAATCGTGCCATTTCCTCGCGCAGATGGTCATCCTTGGGTCCATAGGATTTCTGACTTAAGGCATCGGCTACCACATTTGCTTTCCTGGGGTGATAATGAATTTCCAGGTTGTAGTCCTTGACCAACTCCAACCACCTTCTTTGCCTTAGGTTTAAATCCGGCTGGGTAAAAATATACTTCAGGCTCTTATGGTTGGTGTAAATTTCACACTTATTCCCAATCAAGTAATGCCTCCAAATCTTAAGGGCATGCACTACGGCTGCAAATTCCAAATCATGGGTCGGATAGTTCTATTCATGAGTCCTGAGTTGGCGGGAGGCATATGCAACGACTTTCCCGTCTTGCATCAGCACACACCCTAATCCTTGTCGGGATGTGTCACAATAAATTATATAATCCCGATGAATGTCCGGTAGGGTCAGCACTGGGGCGGTTGTCAACCTCTGCTTCAATTCTTGAAAACTTCTTTCACAAGATTCCATCCAGGCAAACTTCTTCTCCTTCTTAAGAAGTTCCGTCATGGGTCGGGCTATCCTAGAGAATCCCTCTATAAATCTCCGATAGTATCCAGCTAGTCCAAGAAAACTTCTAATTTCACTAACATTGGTCGGTTGCTGCCAGTTGGAAACGGCTTCGACCTTTTCTGGGTCCACCACTACGCCTTCTGCGGTCAGAATGTGACCAAGGAAAGCTACTCTCTCCAGCCAGAATTCACACTTGCTAAACTTGGCATATAGCCTATGTGTCCTCAGCTTTTCCAATACTACCCGCAGATGTTGCTCATGTTCCTGAATACTCTTGGAGTAGATAAGTATGTCGTCGATAAAGACTACGACAAACTTATCCAGCTCATCCATAAATACTTTGTTCATGAGGTTCATAAAATAGGCAGGGGCATTGGTTAGTCCGAAGGACATTACGGTGAACTCAAACTGCCCGTAGCGGGTGACAAAAGCTGTCTTAGGGATGTCACTTTCTCTAATCTTGAGCTGGAAGTACCCTGACCTTAAATCGATCTTGGAAAAGTACTTGGCTCCCTTTAGCTGATCGAACAGGTCATCAATCCTGGGGAGGGGGTACTTATTCTTAATGGTAACCTCGTTCAGTGCTCGGTAATCTACACACAACCTCATACTCCCATCTTTCTTCTTGACAAACAGCACTGGGGCTCCCCACGGCGACGAGCTTGGTCTAATGAAGCCAATTCGTTGCAGTTCTTCTAGTTGTTTCTTTAATTCTGTCAACTCAGAGGCTGCCATCCTATAGGGTCTCTTGGCTATCGAAGAAGTTCCGGGGATAAGGTCTATGACGAACTCTATATCCCTTTCCGGCGGCATACCGGGAAGCTCTTCGGGGAACACATCTGGGTATTCGCTTACTACCGGGACTCCTTCTAAGGGCTTGGCTTCCATGCTAAACACCATTGGGTCGAACTTACTGTCCCGGGTATGGCAGATCACTTGTACTCCTTCGGGGTTTGTTAGGTGTACCACTTTGTCGGTACAGCCTATGAGACCATTGTGTCGGCTTAACCAGTCCATTCCAAGGATCACATCTATTCCCCCAGACTTAAGTACTACCAAATCTGCTAGAAAGTCTACCCCACTTAAATTGATCCTCACCCGTGGACAACCTAATTGACAATTGATGTCGCCTCCAGGCGTCCGGGTTAATAGGGGTGTTTTTAGTAGTACTGTAGGTATTTTGTGTTTCTCCACACAGCTTGAGGATATAAACGAGTACGATGCTCCAGAATCAAATAATACTGTTGCCAGAGCTGAGTTGACTAGGTACTCACCAAGCACTACGCCCTGAGCTTCTTGAGCCTCCTGCGCGTCGATGTGGTTGACGCGGGCTCGTCCAAATGATTGCTGGGGCTGCTTCATCTGCTGGCTGTTGTCGTTGTTGCGGATGGGCACTCGGTTGGCACCGGTTAGGGCTGGCCTGGGTCCATTCACCGTGTTGGAGAAGGCTGATGTAGCCAGCTTATTCTTGGCATAAGGGCAATTGGCAATGAAATGCCCTGTCTCACGGCAGTTGAAACAGGCCCTAACATTGCTGTTGTCAGAGGCGACCAGGCTTGTATTGCTCTGCGGGGCCCTCATGGTATTCTGACTCTTAGGCTGTGCTTCAGGGGCCCGTGGTCCTGTCACTTGGGACTGAGTCCTATACTGCATTGGGGCCTGAGATCTTGGTGCAGTATAGCTGAAGTTTCTTGGCTTTTGGAAACGGTCCTGTTGGCGGGCCTTACTTTCCAGGAATTTGCGTTTGTTGTCCTTCCTCTCTTCAGCTTTGGCTCTTTCCGTAAGGATAGCCTTGTTCATCAGGGTATTGAAGTCAGGGTAGATCTGAGGGGTGAGCAGGGTCCGGAGTTCTGGGTTTAGCCCCTTCTTGAACATGTCCTGTTTCTTGTCATCGTCGTTCACTTCCTCCGGTGCATATCGGGCCAGCTCTATGAACCGGTGGGTGTATTCTTCCACCGTCATGTTTCCTTGCTGCAGTGCGTGGAATTCATCCGCCTTGCGCTTCATGGTGGCCGAAGGGATGTGATAACGGCGGAACTCCTTCACGAATTCCTCCCAAGTGATGGTAGAGGCATCCTCGGCTGCAGCACAATAATTTTCCCACCAGGATAATGCTGTTCCGGTGAGTTGGTGGGCTGCCAGAAGGACTTTGTCTCGGTCCTGGCATTTGAATGGTTCGAGTTTCCTCTAAATCACTCGTAACCAGTCGTCTGCATCTAAAGGGTTGCAGGATCCGGCGAAGGTGGGCGGCTTGGTCCTCAGAAAAGCTGTCAGCTTGTCATTCATGTTCTACCCTCGTGGTTGCCGGTTAACGAGGGCGTTGGCCAGTGTCTCCAATATGAGGGTCTGGTTGTGGATTATCTGCGCCAAGTCTCCAAGGGGTGGTGGCGGTGGTAGTTGCTCTCCTCCTTGATTTTCCCCTCGGTTCTGGCTGACTTCCTATTCTTCCTGAGGGTGGTCTTGTTCAATAGGCTGTGCTCCGGCACCAGCGGCTGCGGGGTTCCGGCTACGGGAGGCCCTCGCGACGTTCCGGGGGGTCACCTGTTGATTGGGTAAATTGGGGTTACGATTATATGATGTTTAAGTTGTTTAATTCATATATAAGGCAGAATCTACCTTCTGTCGGTACTCATATAAACAAGCAGTACACAACAAACCAGCACACAACATCACATACAACAAGCACAAACCATTTTATTACTACAAGGGGGGTAAAACTTGGGGGTAAGACTAGGTCTCGTGCTACTCGGCCAGGGTCTTGTCTAAGGGCACGTCGTAAACAGAAAAGGCTGGGGAAGGGGCATCACTGGGACGGCGTCGGTCACTCTACTCGCAAGGTGTGCCTTCTTCCGTGGTGGGGAGTGTGAGCAATCCTCGCTCGCCGTTCTCCGGGTTCCCATCTGTCAAGGGTTGCGCTGCAGCATCCCCTTCGACGGTGGCAGCAGAACTTTCAGGGTTCCCTAGTGGAGCTTGCGTGTTCCCAAAGAGCGGTCCCCATCCTATGACGGGTGTCCCGAGTAAAACATGGTCCTCTCCAATTTTTGGGACCGGTGTTCCACTTTGGGTCCACTCTAGCATACGCCGGTCTCGGGCCTGCCTGAGGCTCTCTTGGGCGACTGCTTCGCTGCTGACCGCGACTGCGGCCCTTGCCTTGGCTTGGGCAGCTCGGATCTGCTGCAGTCTCACTGCGAGCTCTGCTTGCTCGGCTCGATGGACCTGCTCCCTCAGGAGGCTGGCTTGCTCATCGAAGAGTTGGTCCAGGGCGGCTAGATAAGTAGCCACTTGGTACAGGGGGCCTTCTTCCTGGCGACGATGTTCCAGGCTTCTCATGCGTGCTTCCCACACTTGGGTTCTGATGGCCGGCGGGAAGAACCTTGCTGGTGTGGCGGCGAGGTGTCCTTCAAAAATCCGGCATAAATAACGGAGTGCTTTTCTAACGGTCAAGGGGTAGGTGTCTTGATGTCTAAACCCTGTGGCAGTCACTCGCCAGGGCTGGATGTCGGGGTAGCGGTTGCTCCTGGCGATGACCAGGATCACCCTGCAGCGGAGGGTACCATGGTGCTCGTACTCTCGGCTGTAGTACCTTGGGCGTTCTGTAACACCAAGGCCTTCCAGGGCGTTGATCAAAAGGCTGGGAAAGCCAGGTGCAGCTTGGCAATCGCCCTGGGTCCATCCTTCCTCAGCCATTTGAAACAAGGGCAGGGTAAAGAGTCTAGCACAGATACAAAAAGGAGTAGATAACATTTATTATTGCAATGGGGTACAGTTTTCATGGATACGGGGTTATTAGGGTAGGGTTCTAGCTTGGAGTGCTAATCCTATCATGGGGATTCCTCCTCGCTCCTGATAGGGCGCTTCTTTATTGGGAGGCACCGATCCATCTCATCTTCGGTCTGAGTACCTTTATCCCAATGGGTTTCCTCGGGTTCTTCTTCCTCTTCCTCTATCCATCCACCTGTTCCACTGCAGTTTTCGTATTCCTGCATCTGGGCTTGGAGGGCAGCTAAGGAATACTCGGCGCTTGCGGCTCTTGTCCGTTGTTCCTCCAGCTCCTAGGTTATCTTTTCAATCCCATGGATTAGCTGCCTCAGTTGCGCCGCCTGTTCGCGGTAGAGTGCATCCAAGCCAGTAAGGTAGATGGATAGGCGGGAGACCATATCTTCTAGGTCTTCTTCTTCTCATCCAAGTCCTCTCATTCGGGCAATCCAAGTGCGTCCTCTTCCTTCAGTGGGTGGGAAAAATCCCATAGGAGTCCGCTGAAGGTGGTGCCTATAGATCACACGCAGTCGTCGCAGGGCTTTACGGGCGGCCTTTCGGTAGGTGTCAGGGAAGCGGAAGCCAGAGGTGGAGATGAACCAGGGGTCCACATCAGGGTAGCGGGTGCTTCTCTCCACAAAGACCATCATATCGCACCGAAGAGTGCCTCCGGAGGTGTATTCTCGGTAGGCGTACTCGGGTGGTTCAACGCGTTCCTGGCTGAGTAATAATAACTTAGGAAGGCCGGGCTCTGCGTGGCAGATTCCGTTGACCCATCCATTGTCAGCCATCTGGAACAGGCCAAGAACCAATGGTAAGTGTTTGTGCAAGAAAAGAGCTAAGTCAGAGCAAGTCCTAAGGCTAAAAAAAAGGTCTCGTTCCTAAGGTCACGTCCTACGGCCAGCCTACGGCTCTGATACCACCTGAAGCGTCCCCCCATCAGGGAAGACTTAAAAGTATTACTTTATCAGTCCCAGGAGGCTGATAACACTTTTATTACATCAGATGGTACATCACCATACAACTCTTCACGGTAATGGGCAGTGAAGCGCCACTATCGTGAGGATTACAACTAAAACCCACACTACTACACTAGCTACGAAAAGAGGATCATCAGAGTCTTGCGCCATGCGGGATTCCAACGGTGGCGTCAACCACAGGCAGGACTGGGTGCAGGACGGAACCCTACTCGATGTCTTCGGGGATGTAGTCTGGATCTTCTGCTGTAAGAAGTAAGAATGGGGTGAGTACAAACATACTCAGCAAGTCCAATCACACCCACGGGGGGGGGGGGGTATATCAGAAATCAATGCACAGGACAGTCCAAGGATGAGGTTAGGGTTCATTTTCTGAAAACTCAGTTGTACGCAAAGGTTCGTTTAAAACAATTTTCCAAAACAAGTTGTTAAGCATCAAAGAGCACATGGTGTTGATCCACACAGGATCCATGTTTTAAACTGCTACCGGACTCCCCGTCCGCCGTAGCACGTAGCACAACTGTCGGACACTTCCCAAACAACCCACACCAGTCCCACCATTCCCAGAGAGAAACACTAGTTATGTGACCACACCGTAACTTGCCCAATACCGTGGGCACGGCTATTCGAATAGATTTTAACTCTGCAGAGGTGTGCAACTTTACCCACAGGTGGGGTACCACAGCACGATCACCTTAGTGTCGGTGCAGATCCCAACAAAGCCATTACCCACCCTAGCTAGGCCTGACTAGCCACCACGGATTCCATCAAGGGGTCGCTCGACCTGTTTCCGAGGTTTTAACCGGGGCATAAGTCACACAGAGCTTATCCCTTCTCCTTGATCACCCGTTGCTCTCAGCTCTCCTGATGGCTATCAGACTAACCAGTGGGATTTATGCTAAGCCGTTGCCCATACAACGGTCAAGTGGTTTGCACGTCAGGAAGCTAGGTGAGATGACACATCAACTCGGTCCTTAGGGGTGACAAGATGGATATCTCCCCTTCCTTGCCCAACCACACAGGTACGAGCACACCCACAGCACTTCACACAGAAATGCCATCCATCCCGTCCGACTCGTCTTTCAAAACCACACTTTATCCCTTCCCACACACACACTTTTTTTATAAAACCAGGAGGTCAAGGTATGGTCATCACAAATAAGGGTGGTTATCCTACCATGTTTTCAACAAGCAAAACCATGCAATTTTATAAAACAGGCCACTGGGTTGCGTTTATAAAAACTAGGACAGAAACATGCATCAAAAGGGCGGTATTGAACTTGCCATCATCAAACCCCTGCGGGAGGTCCTGATCGAAGCACTGTCCCTCGAGCTCGGGATCGTAGAGGTTGTCCTCATTCGCCTGGTCACAGTCGGGACCTTCCTCGTTCACTCCGTGTCCTAAGGCGCAAACAAACAGACACACAATCAAGCGAAAGAACTAAAAGCTTTCATCGTTGAGCTTGAATCGGAAATAATTTAGTTACGGAGTTAGGGCTAATATTTTTGGGTGGTTTCTTAATGGCATGGCTAGAACTATACTAGAAAGGGTGTGGTAAAGTTTCAGGTCGATCGGAGATCGTTTCGCACATAAAATGATGAGGTAAAGAGGGGTTCAGGGGTTAAATAGGGGCCCAGGGGCTCATTTGTAAGTTTTCTAAAAAGAGAGGGGCTTGTTTGTGAATCCTAGAAACATTGGGGGTTCAACAGAAAGTATGAGGGGTCTCTTTGAAAATAAATCTACATAGTGGAAGGGTCTTGTTTGGAAAAAATAGTAAAGAGGGGGGGCCCTTCCTGCAAAAGTGTACAAAGGGTGGGGGCCCTTAACCGGATAGGGGAAATGGGAGGGGCTTAAGGGCAAAATTGCCCCTTTCTTCCTCCCCTTGCCAGCAGGAAAAAGAGGAGGGGAGGGGAGGCTCGGTGCCAGCCAAATCCCGGTGGCCGGGGCCCGGGGGCGGCTCGGGGTTGAGGGGAAAAGGGAGAGGGGAAGGAGGGGGGGGGGCATTCCTGGCCTCACCTCGGGCGGGGGCGACGTGTGGCGGCCGGCCGACGGGGCGGGCGGCGGCGGGCGGTGCGGCACAGGCGGGGCGGCGAGCGCGGCCTGGGGAGAGGGCAGGGGCGGCGGTGGGAGTTGTGGGGGGTGGCGGGCTGCGCGGGGGGGGAGGGTGATTTATAGGGGAAGGGCGGTGGGAGGAGGACCTCAGGTGGTGGCGGCCGGCGGGCAGTATGGGGCGCCATTAATGGCGCTCCGGCTGCTTGCGGCCGTCGTGACGCGGCGTGGCGGTGAGGGCGCCGGGCACCGCACGTGGGGGGGGGGGGGGTTAGGTGCTGTGCGGCACAGGGGCAGGGGAGCGGCAGCGCACGCGGCAGTGGCGACGGGTGGCGCGGCGGGCGGCGCGACGTCGCGGCTTGGCCGTGAGCATGCAAGCGACGGGCGGCGGCAAGGAAAAAGGGAAAAAGAAGAGGGAGAGAGAGAGAGAGGTCGCGTCGGCATCGATCGCGGCGGCGACCGCGGCCGGTCGGCCACGCGCGCGACATTCGTGCGCTGCGCGAGGGGAAAGGGATTGCGCCGGCGCTGATTGCGGAAAGCGGTCGCACGCGGTTGTCGGACCGCCGAGCGGTGCGGGATGGGACAGCGGTGAAGAAAAAGAGGGTACAGACATTGGAAAAGGGGTCGGGGCTAGGGTTTTGACGACGAACAGTTTTTAAACGAAGTACTCTAATGCGTGATTCAATTCGGTAAATTTTCAGGGCGTCACATACTGCCCGTATATGGTGGGACCACTATTCTGCGATGCAACCAGATGGTCATGTGGTATCTTGGGAAGAATTCAAGGCCGCATTCCTCGCCCATCATATTCCTGAAGGCTTGATTGAGTGCAAGCTCAATGAATTCTTGGCATTAACCCAGGGCACTCACAGTGTCATGCAATATGCACAGGTGTTTAATCATCTGTGCCAATATGCGAGCTATCATGCAGACACTGACGCCAAGAAGAGAGACCGTTTTCGTCGAGGTCTCAACACCAAGCTTCGGGAACGGCTGAACTTAGCCCAAGACAACACTTTCAACGAGTTGGTCAATATGGCCATCACTCAAGAGGACTGTATCTGAGCTCATCGGGCTGAGAAGAAGAGGAAGATTACCCCTGGTCCCTCCGGCACTCAACAGTCAAGGTTTAGGTTGGTGCCGCAGTCAACGACGCGACCCCCACCTCGCGCCAATTTACCAGGGAGATGGGTGGCCAGACCCCCACAGCAGTCCCAGTTTAATTGACAGTCAGCGCCTCCTCAACAGTAGCAACAGCAGCAAGGCCTCAGGCCCACTTTCCCTCCTGTTGGTCAAGGAAACAACGGCAACCGTTGTTTCAATTGTGGCAGCCCCTCACACTTCATCAAGAATTGTCCGCAACCTAGGAGATCGTTCCAAGGGCAGCCCTCCAACACAAATCATAAGGGCAAAGGGAAGAAATAGATGGTACAAGTTCGCCAAGGCAGGGTGAACTTCACCACCATCTCCGAACTCCCCGAGGGCGCTCCCATAATGATGGGTACTTTCACTATCCACCATCAACCCGCCATTATACTTTTTGATTCCGGTGCAACTCATAGCTTTATCAGTTCAAAGTTTGGAGCCAAACTAGGCTTAGAATTGTATCCGGTTAATGGAAGTTATTTGATTGCAACCCCAGGTGGTAGAGTTGCATCTAATCAAATATGTAGAAATGTGCCAATCCAGTTGGGCAGCAATCTGGTGAAGACAGATTTGCTTTTGCTGGATCTAGAAGGGATGGATGTTTTGTTAGGTATGGATTGGATGTCGGAACACCATGTCTCACTAGATATCTCGTCCAGAGTAGTGGAGATAGACTCACCCTATCAAGGAACCACCACCCTTTATCTATCACACAGAGAGTGTATCAACTCTTGTGCCTATGCGGTAGAAGGGATTAAACTCGAGGCCATCCCTATTGTGTGTGAGTATCCAGATGTTTTTCCAAATGATCTGCCAGGAATGCCTCCAGATAGGGATGTTGAGTTCATTATCGAATTACAGCCAGGCACGGCACCTATCTCCAAAAGGCCCTACCGTATGCCACCTAATGAACTGGCAGAACTAAAAACCCAACTTCAAGATCTTCTTGATAAGGGTTATATCTGTCCAAGTTCTTCACCATGGGGATGCCCAGCTCTATTCGTGAAAAAGAAGGACAATAGCCTACGAATGTGCGTAGACTATCGCCCTCTCAATGCGGTGACAATCAAAAACAAATATCCTCTGCCCCGCATTGACATTCTTTTCGATCTGTTAGCCGGAGCCAAGGTGTTTTCAAAAATTGACTTTCGCTCTGGATATCATCAGATCAAGATAAGACCTTGTGACATTCCAAAAACAGCCTTCTCTACCAGATATGGACTTTACGAGTATCTGGTTATATCCTTTGGTCTTACCAATGCTCCAGCTTATTTCATGTATCTCATGAATTCAGTTTTCATGACGGAGCCAGATAAATTTGTCATGGTATTCATTGATGATATCCTTATCTATTCTAAAAACTCTAAAGATCATGCCAAACACCTCCAAATAGTTCTTCAGAAATTAAGAGATCATCGTCTGTATGCCAAATTCTCCAAGTGTGAATTTTGGATTGATACAGTAAAATTCCTAGGCCACACTGTTTCAAGCAATGGCATATCTGTGGACCCTAGCAAGGTTCAGGAGGTAATGGATTGGCAGCCTCCTACTTCTGTTCATCAGATCTGTAGCTTTCTAGGTTTGGCTGGCTACTATCATTGGTTCATTCCTGATTTCTCCAGAATAGCCAAACCTATGACCGAGCTACTGAAAAAGGGAATTAAGTTTGTCTGGAGTAAGAAATGCGAAGATGCATTTCACACTTTAAGAGCCCATCTCACTACTGCCCCAGTATTGGCTCAACCGGACAACTCTAGACCCTTCGATGTCTATTGCGATGCTTCAGGCATCGGACTCGGTTGTGTACTCATGCAAAACAACCGTGTCATTGCTTATGCTTCTCGAGCACTCCGGCCCCATGAACAAAACTATCCTACCCATGATCTTGAGCTGGCAGCTGTGATTCATGCGCTCAAGATTTGGAGACACCATCTCATGGGAACCAAGTGTAATATCTACACTGATCACAAGAGCCTCAAATACATATTCACCCAAGCAGATTTGAATATGAGACAACGCCGTTGGCTGGAACTAATCAAAGATTTTGACCTAGAACTCCATTATCATCCAGGCAAGGCCAACGTGGTTGCAGATGCCTTGAGCCGAAAAGCACATTGCTCTTGTTTATCAGTAGAAGCTCTGAATGAAATCCTCTGTTGGGAGATGAGAAAGTTTAACCTTGAAATTATATCCCACGGTAGTCTGAATCAGCTTTCAGAGGAAGTTCCATTAAAGAATAGAATCATCATGGCCCAACAACATGATGATGGGATAAAAATTATTAAGCAGAATCTTATTAAAGGAGAGGAGAAATATAAGTGCTTTCAGATAGATCCTTTAGGAGTACTTTGGTTCAAAGACCGGGTTGTTGTACCTAAAGATCACCAACTCCGAAAGCAAATTCTAGATGAAGCACATCTGTCCAAGTTCTCCATGCACCCTGGTAGTACTAAAATGTACCAGGACTTGAGACAGAACTTCTGGTGGACTCGCATGAAAAGAGAGATAGCAAAGTATGTTGCTGGATGCGACATCTGCCAGAGGGTCAAAGCTAGTCATGTCAAGCCTGCTGGTGTCTTGCAACCATTGCCCATTCCCTCTTGGAAATGGGAAGACATCAGTATGGATTTCATCATTGGTTTGCCTAACACCTCCCAGACACATGACTCCATTTGGGTAATCGTAGATCGATTAACCAAAAGTGCTCACTTTCTTCCTGTGCATACTACCTTTACTGCCAAGAAGTATGCCGAAATCTACATAGAGCAGATTATTCGACTCCATGGAGTGCCTAAGATGATCATCTCTGATCATGGTGCTCGATTCATCGCTCGTTTCTGGGAGCAACTTCAAACATCTGTAGGGACTAAACTTATTCGAAGCTCAGCATATCACCCTCAAACGGACGGACAAACCGAAAGAGTCAACCAAATCCTAGAGGATATGCTAAGAGCTTGTGTCATTCAGTATGGCAAAAGTTGGGACCAGTGCTTACCATTGGCAGAATTCTCGTACAACAACAGCTTCCAATCAAGTCTTCAAATGGCTCCATTCGAAGCTCTATACGGTCGCCGGTGTCGAACTCCTTTGAGTTGGTCACAAGTCGGTGAACGTAAAATCTTTGGACCCGACTTGGTCACGGAGGCTGAAACCAAGGTAAAGCACATTCAAACCAATCTTAAAGTAGCCCAATCCGGACAGAAAAGCTACGCAGACAAACATAGGAAACCCTTACAGTTTTCTGTAGGAGAGTTTGTGTATCTTCGGGTATCTCCTACTCGAGGAGTTCAACGTTTCGGCATCAAGGGAAAACTTGCTCCTCGATACGTTGGACCCTTTGAAATCCTTGAGATCTACGGACCTATAGCTTATCGTCTTCAACTTCCACCTCAACTAGCAGCTGTCCATAATGTTTTCCATGTCTCCCAACTCAAGAAATGCCTCCAAGTCCCCACAGAGATCATAGATCTACAGGATGTCGCTATAGAACCTGATCTTTCTTATGCCGAGCATCCCATCAAGATCCTAGATACCAAAGAAAGGAGTACCAGAAGAGCAACGATCAAGATGTATAAAATTCAATGGAATCATCACACTGAAGAAGAAGCAACTTGGGAAACCGAAGCTTATCTCCAAAAATATTTTCCGGGTTTCCTGAACGACAATCTTTACCCTTGAATCTCCAACTTTATCTTGTTCCGAAATCTCGGAACGAGATTCTTTTTAGGAGGGAGGATTGTGACACCTCAGGTATATGGGAGCCAGACTTAGTGCTTTGAGTGTAGGATGTGCTCTTGTGTGCTATTTAAGGACAAGATTTTAGGGTGTTTTCTGTAATTTTAGAAAAATATAGGGTTTAATGTGCAAAATGTGTGTGAGAGTGGATAATTTTGAAATATAGGAAGGGCTGTTCTGCAAAAGATGCTTTTACTTTTAACCCACTGTAAAAAGTGAAAACAAACCAGGGAGCTTTTTGAAATGAAAAATTCAAATAGGTTTTAAAAGAAATTTGCCTAGTTGTATGGTTTTTAAAATAACTTTGAATCCTCAACTCTCATGAAGTCAAACCCTAAAGCAAAAGTATAGAACTTTTTATTCTCTACACTTTTGGTTTTTGGAGTATTTTCATTTGAGCTCTAGTTTAAAAGTTACTCAAGCTTTATAGTGAGCCCCCTGAACTTTTGAACAATTGCAACCGTGTCCCCATCGTCCACCTCCAGCTTGCTCTGCTCTGCTCGTGAGCTCCTGTCGCCGCCGCTTAACTCCGGCGAGCTGCCCAGCCGCCACCTGCCCCCGCGCCGCTCGCCAGTGCCACCTCCACCTCCAACGCACCTGCCCCGCCGCTTGCCAGGCCTTGGTGGCCATTTCCCGAGCCGCCACGCCGCTCCCCTGCTCTCCCCGGCCGCCACGATGTCGCCGGCGTCCAGCTCCTCCTTGCCGTGCCCCAGTGCTTCTCCGAGCGTATAAAGCTCTTCAGCACCTCGTGAGCAACCCCTTTCGCCTTTTTCCCGAGCTCACATCACCCCCAGTCGTCTTCTTCCTCGCATCGCCGCTGTCCGCCATTGCGCCACCGTTCGGCCTCGCCGTCGACAGCTCAATCCTGAGCCTCCCCTCCCCGACTTCTTGCTCCATCAGCACCACCTCACTCTCCTGAAGCTCATCGCACCGGCCATTTTCCATTTCCCCCACCCGAGCGCCCTGCCCACGAGCACGCCGTCGTTTCTCCGCCGCCGCAGCTCGGCTTCATCGTCGTTCCGCTTCTCTAGTGCTTCCCCGCCCCGGTCAAGCGCATGATCAGCACCACATCATCCTCACGAAGCTCCCCAGGCACTCCTCGACTACTTTCTGGCCCTCCGGTCACCAGAATGCCGCCACCGAGCTTCCAAGCTCCGCCGCCGCCTCTGTCACCGCTGTTCCGCCGCTACAGCCCCTCCCCGGCCCAACCCCGGTCACCCCTAAGTCCGTTGTAAGCCCCTGAGCATTTCCCCTCCCTTTCCCTTCACCGCCGATGAGCTATCTCGCCGGAATCGCTCGCCGTTGATCTGTCACCGAGAGGAAAACCGGCCAGGGACCTGATTGCTTAGTTTCAAAACTTTCCAGGGGTCTCTTTGTGAAGAATCAGTGCCTTTTTCATTTTCCCTTCCAGCCAGTTTTGAAAATTCATAGGAAAGAGTAGAAAAATCCAAAAATGGTAAAACCAGTTCTGTTGGGTTCATAAAAATGAGATCTACCACTTTTGCTACTAAGGTGTAGTTTGAAATCAACTAGTTTTGAAGTTATTTAAATGCTTTCAAGAAGGGATCTTTTGTGTATAACTTGTGTGATTTAAGTTTAATTCCTGCAATTCTTGGCTATTAGTTAGCTTAAGTAGTGTTTAGCTTTGTGTGAAATATTCAAGATCAGTGCAATTTTGTAATTTGAATAATTTCAAAATTTGTTAACATGAGTTCAAACAACTAAGATTTAAGTATAATTACTACCAAATGTGTTTGAACCTATGATTAGGAATAAATTGCTTTAGTTTTGTGATATTAGTTGTTTGATGATTTTGTCATTTTATTGTTAATGCTGAGTGTGTATTGATCTGTTAAATTACAACTTTATCGTGAAGGAAAGATTTAACATGTTTGTTACTAAAATCAATCCTTGCATATCATGTAGACTCGTCGACGCTTGAAGACGAAGACTACGAGTTGATTTTGGAACCCGAACCCAGGCTATCTGAAGACTCCGTCCAAGTTACTGAGGAAGTGACTGAAGCCCCAAAAGTTTCTAACTCATCTGACCCTAGCTTCGCTTCCGAAGGCAAGCCCCGGACATAACCTACTATTTTTATTATACTACAATCTATATCTATTTATGTATTCTATGCATTAAGTTCTTAGGAATTGCTTGAAAATCCTAGATGCATGAATCCTAGGAACCAATGTATTGCACCTGAGGTCCTATCGAATAGATGCTCTGCTAAAATAGGACCGGTAAAAGTCGAGTGATTTCCTGTCACTCGCGCGATATAGGAATTGCTTGTTTACAATTCTGCAACCACTATAAGGATAATGGACAGGGTCATGTGCTGTATCATGACCTGGAATTTTTGCCCTGTCTATTTTGATAAAAGCTTTAAGGTTGAAATGTGTGGTAGTGGTGGCTAAGCGTTTGAAAGTACTAGCCACATGCCGTGAAATATGGTAAGCGGTAAGCCTAGTAACCGATCGGCCCGCCAAGTGGACATACCTCCCACCACTCGTATTTTGGTTCTTTTTGTTACTCGATTCGACGTGTGGGAATACGTGTTGCAAGGGCAACCAGGAGTACGGGTTTGTAGTCGCGCTACAGCCGTACGTCCTGCACACATTGGGTGTGCGTATGGTCCTGCAGTCGCTTGTGGTGGCCCTGATCCACGACCCAGAATGAAAGGCAAATGGTTGCTTTGGAATCATCGTTGGATGTTCCAAGCGTGTGTGTTAGGTTTACCTTGCAAGGTTGAAATTCGGTCCGGATCGTCCGCCTCTCACGAGGATTGAGACTGCTTATCCCTTTTGCCACATCGAGTAAAAAGTGTAATTGATAATGGAGGAATCTTGATGATTGATAATCTCTATCTTGTTTGTTTAGTATAGGTGCTTACCTAGAATGGTTAATCAAGCTAGAATCAGAAAGCTAAAACTTGAAGTAGATTATACTCTCTGTTGCTTTTCAGCTAAAAATAAACCCAGAACCTTACCATACCTTCATGAGTCTAGTTATGGGCTAAAGTATACCCAAACCCGGGTAAGTCTTGCTGAGTATCATTATACTCAGCCTTGCTAGAACTGCTTTCAGGTATGCCGATTGAGAACCAGGTCGATAGTGCATCCTGCCCCTTTGCTGTTCCACCTGGTTGGTCTGTGGAATGGGAATCGTCCCCGGCCAGCATTAACCCTTCGGAGTGACACCATCGACGGGGCTACGCATGGTGCTGCTGATGGTGACGTTGTTAGTCGCGTTGTCTTTTCGCTGTGACTTTGGTTGACGGGTGTTTACCCGTTGCTTTTAAATAACCCCTTGTTTATTTTGCTCCAGTTAGGGCTGGAGAAAAACTGGTTTGTAATAATACTGCTTACTCTGTGATAAAGGCTTGCGCTGTAATATACCTGGAGTTCATCTTGTATGAGTATAACCTACTCCGATCCTGTGTAACTGTGGTTGCATCGGGCAATGACCCGACAGACCCATGGGTTATTCCGTTTGAAGTGCATTTGAGATCATCATGTCTTTGTAAATGATGACTAGTGCACTTGAACCGGAATAATTCAGACGGTTCTGCCACATTGGTGAACTCTGAGATGACCATCAATTGTTTCATTGCAGACAGACAAAGGTGATGAAGAACCGTGTAGTGTTTATGTGCCTACGAATCATTTATATATCGGTGACATCTTTTTGGTAAACTCTGCCGAAATTATAAGGCCCAATTTGTCCATTCGAGAAGGCATAGGTTGGTTCCTTGCTCTCTTTTTATGTTTGCCTCTACTGCTACTGTCCAGAGAAAAGAAATTAAATTCTATTGCAGTAATTCCTTTGAATGATTTGATTTGAGATAGGAAGCAATTGTTAAGTTGTTCCTTCCTGCTAGAAACTATTAAGATGTTCTGTTATCTTTCAGGTGCTAGAGTTTGATTTTCGTTTTTTGCATTTGTTTCCCAAGCTCTCACTATAATCCATGATCACAAACTCTCACTATTAAACTTAAGATGTTATCGGTACCAAAAGTTTATGTGTGACTGAAGGTGTATTCATATAAGATTGAATGTATGTCAACACAATGAGTTGCATGAATTCTTCTCTACTTGGATCCAATATTCAGAACAAGTAATGCCAACAATTAAATATGCTTATACATTCAAGTAACCATTTCTGCAAAAGTTACTTTTAGTGACTCCGATAATGCTATAGGATCTAATTTGTTTCTTGGTTGCTGAAATCTGAGGTCTAAGAAACAACATGTTAATATGAATCCTCTTTCATGTATTCCATTTTCGGGTCATAAGGTGCATAATTCGGTGCGCTCATACAAGTTTCCAAGGGATAAATGGATCGGACTTGGGAGGATCATCTGATCGTATGATGGATAACATGATGTTGGTGTCCCAATACATTTTTTATTCTTATACATGTATCCTTCAGCCAACAGTTGAATGTTTGAAGCTGTAAGTTACAAAAAATGCCTTGGTCCAGCCTTTTCAAACAAAGGTTATATTTGAGTTTCCCCTGGAAATGCCCCTAATTTACAAAAAAATAAAGGGTCAATGCTGTATATCGTGTTCTGTATCTTGTCTACTGGTTTGTGCTTTGTGCATTTTCAGGGAAAGCATGCCTACTTTTGATACACTGAGAATTTCCCTGCATTAATATGTGACTGTAGCTCTTTCTATTCATATTCCTTGGATGATAGTTTCAATGGAAATGCAAATAAAAAATCATTTTTATTCACCTTGTTACAACATAGAGTAGGTTTTCTTGCACAATCAATGGGTTAGTTTACTTGATCTTTAATGTATCTGATTATTTCAGGGAGCAGTAGGATTGAGAAAGAGAATACATGCAGCTGTTTTTTTTTAAGGAGGACCCAGTATTTTCGTCGGCCACCTGGCCGACGAAAATAATACATTTATTTTCATCGGCCATTAAAGCCGACGAAAATAGCGACATTTTTTTCGTCGGCCACCTGGGTCGACGAAAATACGTCCATATTTTCATCGCTCGAATTGGCCGACGAAAATACGACTATTTTCGTCGGCAGCCGACGAAAAAGCTCCTATTTTCGTTGACTTTATTTCGTCGGCCTATTTTTATTGGTTGGCCGACGAAAATAGCTATTTTCGTCGGCATTTGCCCTATTTTCGTCGGCTTCTGGCCGACGAAAATATCCTGTTTTTCTATAGTGTGCACATGTTAAAGCTTTACACATGTTAGGGCAAGGTGGTTTTGTAGAGAGGGGTGTTACGTCATACCACTTCCTAATATAAAACTGTGGCATGAAAAATAACCTTATTTGACAATAGTGGTATCATACACTAGTAGAAAATAGGCTAAAGATCCAGGCTTAAAGTACCGGTTGCAACGGCCGCTGTCCTAGACAGAACCTTAGGCACCGGGTCATGGCACGAACTGATGCCAAAGACTTCACGGGGCCTCAAGCACCGGGTCATGCCACGACCCGGTGCCTATGCAGTGTACATGAGCACCGGTTCGTACCATGACCTGGTGCCTAATAACCCTAGCGGCATTAGGGCCGGGTCGTGGCACGACCCGGCGCTAATGATCGACCATAAGCACTGGATCATGCCATGATCTAGGACTAATGCCTCCACCTATAAATGCCAGACCCTCTCCCCTCCCGAGCTGCCATGACCTCAGCAGTGTTCATGGCAGCCGGGTGAGGGGAGGGAAATTTTTGCAATTTTTTTAAAAAAGGTTAGAAATTTTTTTCCTTGAGCTAGCAATTAATTTTCTTCGGTGCAGTTAGCCTTTGATTTACTTTATAATTGTTATACACTTGATAATTATTTTTTGTAGTTTTAGTTTGCAAGTGATTTAGATGTAGTTAGCTATCTATTTAGTTTATTATTGATTTAATAATTGTTAGACATGTGATAATTAATTTTTTAGATGTAGATACCATGTGATTTAGATGTAGTTATCAATTGATTTAGTTTATTATTATTATAACAATTATTATACATATTATAATTAATTTATTTAGATACTCTAGTGAGGTGGTTTTAGTGTATTTAATTTTAGGTTGTAGTTACATTTTTAGAAATGAATTATTTTGACACTCTAAAGATGTATATATGGTATGTCTCAAAAAAATTTCGTGTTTCTTCCAACATAGCCTTAGGAACATTAAAATTTTTCATGCTTACACTATAATCCATCGAGAATAAAAAATTTCATCAACAATGGTTGTAGCACATCCAGAAACTGGAGAACCTCTCTTGGACCCTTCTCGGTCAGAGAGAGGATACCAAATCAGTGAACTAGGCATGGACACAATTTTTGTTAAGATCCAACTTTATAAATGATGTTATAAAGTTGTATCTTCATAAAGATTTTGTTCATGACTCCTTCATTGATTTAGTGTCCTCTGTTTTGTCTAAGAAGGGTTTAGGAGAGGCTCTCCAATTTCTGGATCTGCTGCAACCAGTGTTTATGGAATCTTTAATTCTCAAGGGTTTTAGTGTCAGCCTGAAAGATTTTAATGTCCCGAAGGCTATGTTTGAAGAAATACATAAATCATTTCAGAAACAAACAGTCATCTCTGAAAGTCTATTTGTGGAGATGCGGTTCAAAAAAAAACTGAAGAGTGTCAAAATAATTCTATTGACTTTTGTATTCAATTATCGATTGATGAGTAATTATCGGTTAGATCTTTTAATTAATCATGGTGTGTGATGAATAATTGGACCTTATAATTATTCATGCTATTGTAATTATTAGAATTTATTCATTTTTGTTCATTTATTTGATCATTGTACTGAAATGACGTACATTTGAACATAAGTAATTAGTAGATTTACTCTTTATTTTTCCACACGAGTCGGCAATGGATGTATAACACCAACCGGCGTTCAATGCAGTTTATTAATAGCATGCACGAATTCATCGATGTGGCCAAGAAACACAACCATGATGGTTTCTTTCGTTGTCCATGATGAATCTATAAGAACGAGAAGGATTACTCGTCAACAAGAACCATTCACAGTCACTTGTTTGAAAACGGTTTCATGCCCAACTACAATGTTTGGACCGAGCATAGAGAAAGAGGGATTATGCTGGATAATGATGAAGAAGAAGATGATTTTGTTCCTCACTTTGAGGATGATTACTATGGTGCCTTCTTTGAAGATACTACAATGGGTTAGCCTGAAGAAGATGTTGAAGTACAGGTTGTAGAAAATGACCTTGGTCAGATGCTGCATGAAGCAGAGGTAGTATGCGAAACTGTAAAGGAATCCAAGGATCTGAAGTGTATGTTGGAGGACTACAGAATATTGTTTTATCCAGATTGCAAACAAGGGCACAAAAAGTTTGGTGCCACATTGGAATTGTTGCAATGGAAGGCATCAAATGATTTATCTGACAAGGGATTCGAGGAGTTGCTGAAACTTATAAAAAACCTACTCCCTGAGAGTAACACATTGCCCAAAACAACATATGAGGCAAGATGTGTTGTTTGTCCTGTAGGGATTGGAAGCACAAAAGGTACATGCATGTCCTAATGACTGCATCCTCTATCATGGTGAGTATGAAAATTTGGATGCTTGTCTGGTGTGCAAAGCATGTCAGTATAAGATCCATTGAAAAGATCCAGGCGACGTTGAGGGGGTGCATACCAAGAAGCGAGTTCCTACCATGGTGATGTGGTATTTTCCTATAATACCACATTTGAAATGTCTGTTCATGAACAAAACCAACGCAAAGTTGATGCGATGACATAAAGAAACAAGGAAGCAAGATAATATGCTAAGACACCCTGCTGATGGATCTCAGTGGAGGTAAGTGGACAGAACATTCCCAACTTTTGCAGATGATGCAAGGAACATAAGGTTTGGATTAAGTACGGATGGCATGAATCCTTTCGGTGAGCAGAGCAGTGGCCATAGTACTTGGCCTGTGACACTATGTATATACAATCTTCCTCCTTGGCTTTGTATGAAGCTTAAGTTCATTATGATGCCTGTGCTTATCCCCAGCTCGAAATAACCTGGTAACAATATTGATGTGTACCTAAAGCCACTGGTGATGAGGACATCACTCCTTCGGATGCACATAACACTCCGCTGAACATTCAAGGTCCAATCACTAGAGCTCGCGCGAGATAATTGAATTTACATGTGAGCTCGTTCCTAAGAACTTCCTTTTATGATTTTGAGAATAGATTACTAATTAATGATTATATTTTGATTAGGAATGAAGGAGAGGACTAGGGGATGCATGGAGAGGAGCTTGGAGTAGGACAAGGCCAGCAAGGGACGTCCAGGACACTTGGAGGCCCAATACAACTCAACTTCGAGTCCACCTCGGAGTCCAGGAGCAATCTGCCTTGGATTAGACGCTCAGGCCACATACGGAGTCCGATTTTGACGTTCCACATGGTTGGAAAGATATTTTCATAGAACTTCCAATGGCACCGGGCCCACAACCAAATGATGCCTGACTCGACGGGAATCGTCAAATCAAGTGGACTTCCAGAATCTATCTCGGTGCTGCGCCGTCGTCTTTTGGGTTGGTGGCTCGTGTATCATATTGGAGCCCATTAGGGGTGCGTCCAGGGGTCTTGCACGCCCCTAAACACTTTATATTCAGTAGAGTCGCCCAAGTTAGGGTTTGGGTTATGCTTAGATTAATCTGTCAAGAACAGTTTCGCCGTTCGTTGGTTTGTGAGACCCTAACTTCGTGAGTTAATCATACATCTACAATTTTGGTTGCATTCTTCCTTGTTCTTGCTTGTGTTCTTCGATTCGCAAGCAAGAATTAGCCTTCTTGGTGAGGTCGGCCATGCAACACCAGTCGATAACCTAAGGAGACATGGTGCTACGATTGTGGGGTTTGGAACATATTGTTCAGAAGCCAAATCGACAGTTAATAGAATCTTTTGGAAGATCGGGAACCCTAGTTCACATCAACTGGTTGATGATCTTCTTTTGCTGTGGAAAGAGGAGGGGGTTCGTGTGTGGGATGCGCACGCAGAGGAACATTTTGACCTACGTGCATTGCTTTTCGTAACCGTTAATGATTGGCCTGCACTTAGCAACCAGTCTGGACACTCCAATAAGAGTTACAAGGCATGCACCCATTGTTTAGATGAAACCGACAACATGTATCTGAAGCACTGTAGGAAGATTGTATACATGGGCCATCGTTGATTTCTTCCTGTCAAGCATCCATTAAGAAAGAAGCATGCACATTATGGTGGAAAGGTAGATCATCATACGAAGCCTAGGCACATTTGTGGGGAAATGGTATTTGAAATGGTCAAAGATATAAAAGTAGTCTTCGAAAAGGGACTTGGTAGCAGATCAGTGCCCAGTGTTGAAGGACATGCACCTATGTGGAAGAAAAAGAATATTTTTTGGGATTTACCTTATTAGGAAGACTTATGTGGCAGAACCAACTTGAATTACACTTGCTCAAGTGTGCTGATCCTTTCTCGGAAGATAGCAAGGACTCAACCGCACTTGAAACAGTGTAACCCCATGGTCTGTCTGGTAAAGTCCCTATAAAACCACCTAACTTAGGATCAAAACAAGGTACCTCGCACGAAGGCGAGTCCAGAGATACAAACACCGACAATTTTACATCACAAGCATAATATTACATGAGGTTTGGATATATATATAGTAGTAAGACCTAACTAATAAGAATTTATACAAAACCATTTAAAGGGTGAGTATCTGCAGCGGAAAGTAAAATGCGACACTATCAGACGTCGCGGAATGGATATCGAGCCAAGCCTAAGCTCAATATCACTCGAAGGAACCTGTGTTGGCTGGGGACGGATCCCATTCCATGGACCAACCATCGAGAAGAGCATAGGGCCAGGGTATAGGCAGATCAGGGTCCTCAGGAGGATTACCTGAAATATAGTTAAATTTGCAAGACTGAGTATTCTAATACTCAGCAAGGCTTACCCATTTCATGGTATACGTAGCCATGTAGCTAGACTATGAAGGCTGTGTGAAAAGTTCTGGGTTTGTCTTTTGCTGAAAAGCACCAAAGAGTAGGTCCTTAATTTTCAAATTTTAGCTTTCATATTCTAATTGATTATCCATTCTAGGTAAGCAATTATAATTACTCAAGCATGGTAGAACTTCTTAACAAACATCATCTTTGATAATCATAAGTTGCTCTTATTACTCTATGTGGCAAAGGGATCAAGCAGTCTCGATCTCTGTGAGAAACGGACGATTCAGAATCAAATTTTCAAACCTTGCAAGGGTAAACCTAACTCGCACGCTTGGAACATCCAACGATTGTTCCAAAGCGACCGTTTGCCTTTCATTCGAACTCGTGGATCAGTGCCACCACAAGCGACTGTAGGACCATACGCACATCCAATGTGTAGGACGTACGCCTGTAGTGCAACTACATGACCGTACTCGTGTCCGCTATGCGGAACGTACTCCCGCACGTTGGTGCGTGTGCAAAAAACCAAATTACGAGTGGTGGGGGGTATGTCCACTCCTCGGGCCGATTGGTTACTAGGCTTACCATTTACCCATAATTCACGGCATGTGGCTAGTACTTTCAAATGCTTAACCACCGCTACCACACACTGCGACCATATCAAACTTTTATCAACACAGACGGGGTCTCTGCCATGGTCATGAATCATAATCACAACCCCGTCCATTATCCTTATAGTGATTGCAGGAATGTAAACATTGCAACTCTTATAAAGCTCATGAGTGACAGACAATCACTCGACTTCTACCGGTCTTATTAGCTTAGCAGCTACTCGGACTCAAGTTCTAATATACAGTACATAGGATCCTAGGAATGTGTGACTAGGGTTTCCATACAACTCCTAAGAACTTAGATGCACCAATATAATAAATCAATATTTAAATTGCAGTGTATGAAAATAGAGTTTATGTCTGGGGCTTGCCTTCGCTGGTAGGGCTGGGGTTAGAAATGTCAATACTAAAACTTTCTGAACCGGGGTTCGGGGCTTCAGTCAAATATCCGGTGACGTTCCCGGGGTCTTCAGAAATTCCTTCTTCTGGTTCCGGAATTAGTTGATAATCTTCATCAGCGAGAGTCGTCGAGTCTAAATGATATGCAAACATTATAATTTAGGGAATGCATACACTTTCATTTCATTTCACGATAAAGTTGCAATCCAATAAACAAATATTCCATTTAGCAAACATATCATCTACTCTCCTACTAGGCAATCATTTATCGAGTATAAACTAAACTATCTAATTGCATTAAGTGACATGTTTAGTTACTCTAAGCAACCAAACTAATTACACTAGATAGCATGGGGGTGATCCTAATTTCCCAAACTAATTCCATTAAATATCATTAGTGGATTTTAGGAACTAGACTAATTATTCTTTAAAGAAATGGGGTCATTATTATTAAAAACTTTTGTTTTGATTAATAATCAAACTCTAAGTCAGGAGTGATTACTAACACTACAAAAATTACTATAAACAGACCTAATTGAAATAATCTTATCCTAAAAGTTTCAGAATATTTTATGCAGTACATCAATTAGAAGAAATATTTCAATTAATTAGCACCTAGAACATGTTTTATTTCCATAGATCAAACCACTGTAGTACTGGAGCTTTAAATTTAATTGAGTACTGATGAAGCATGAATAAAGCTTCTATAAATTTATCAGAATTTTATCTCCACAGGAACAGTGCTACAAAAATAAACAAAATCAGCACTATTATTTCAAGATATATTTATATCTATAGTTCCAGATAGATTCAGGTGCTGAAACTTTATGGACATGTTAAGCAACTCAGAAACATCATTCAAAAATATTTTCATAATTTTTCATGAACAGGATCTAGCATAATTGTTCATTCTCAATATACCCCTGGTTTTTCACAGAAAAGACCCTAATAAGATTGACATCACAGCAATCAGGTCCTTGGTCGGATTGAAACAGGGGACAGGGAGGGGAACGGCGGCGTTCTGGTGAGGTGGCTCACCAACAGTGGATCGGAGGTGGGGGAGGAGCTCCAGGGGGCCGAGGTGGTTCACAAGAGCTGCTTGGCGGGGGTTAGGATGGCTTGAAGGGTTGGTCCCCACGGCGACCCGGGACGGTGGCGAGAGGGAGATCGACGGAGAGGTAGTTTTGGTGCTCAAGGGCAGTGATGGAGGGGCTGGCGAGCTTCACGGGAACAAGGCAAAGCTATTGGAGGGGTTGGTGTGGATCGAGAAGAGGCGGGGCGAGCTGTCCACGGCGGCGCAGAGCGACGGCAATGGAGTTCACGGCGGCGGTAGTGCTCGGTTCAGGAAAAGAAGAAGAGAGTGAGTGGGCGGGCGAAAGAGGGCCGCAGCAATCTTGATTCAAGTTTAAATAGATGACGATCGATGGCAGGAGCACGGCACGGCGGTCGATGGCAAGCAGCTGCTGGTGGCTCGGGCAGCGGCGGAGCGGCGTGGCATACGCGGGAGAGGGCAGCGGGGAGGCGCTGAGGCGGTGGCAGAGCTTCTTGGCGAAGCGTGGAGCAGCGCTGGAGCAGGAGCTGGCCTCGGGTGGCACGGCAACGGCGGCCAGCGGCGGTGCTGATGCGGCGGCAGAGAAAACAGAGGAGGAAGAAAGGGGGAAAATCCTAGGGTCCTATCTGCAATTACAGGAATTATAGGGACTTCACTGTAAAATAAAACTTCCCACTATTCTAAAGCTCAAATGAGAAAATGGTCAAAATAAAAGTTGTAGAACTTTTTAAAAACTACAACTTTGCTTTAAGGTTCAAGTTCAAAAACTCAAAGAATAAGGTTTTAATTTTGAACTCTTGGGCTAAATTCAAAATTATCAAGTTTTTGTCCTATTGAAGGCAAATTTCATTAGGTTTTGGATCTAAATGCAAGTTTTTATGCAAGGTAATGATGACTAACATTCTTACACTATGACCCCTAGTAGAAGTGAGAGTTACATTTGTAATTCAAAACTTTTGCGCCAAAGGACTTGTATTTTTGAGAAATTACACATAAACCCTTATTTTCACACACTTCATTCAATTTCACATAATTCAACACATACATTACAACTGCTCTCTCTATTTGCTACATTCAGACACCTAGGGTGTCACAACTTAGAGGTCCACAACGCAATTGACGTAATGCACCTCACCAAGAATCTTTGTTTGAACCTGCTAGGCTTGCTTGGTGTGTATGGTAAGCCGAAAGATACACTGGAAGCGCGCAAAGAGCCACAACGTATGAAACAAAGAGCCGCCCTGCATCCAGAGGGATAAAGGACTCCATTACTTATGTCCTTCCTGCTACACTCTAAGCGAGCAAGAGAAGAAAAGTATGTTTGAATGTTTGAACAGTATCAAGGTCCCGTCAGCTACTCTTCGAATGTAAAGAGGCTACTAAATATGGAAGAGAAGAAATTCGCTGTCACGTGCTCATGATGGAAATACTTCTAGTTGCATTGAGAGGTATTCTACTAGATAATGTTCGAGCAACAATCATAAAGCTATGTGCATTCCTCAATGCAATTTCACAAAAGGCAATCTATCCGATGAGTCTACTGAAGCTACAAGAAGATGTTGTCCAAAGTATAGTTAGTCTTGAGATGATATTTCCTCCATCATTTTTCAATATTATGACTCATCTCCTGGTTCACCTTGTCAAAGTGATTGGTATTCTCGGGCCTATCTTCCTTCATAACATGTTTCCTTTTGAATGATTCTTTGCAGTCGTAAAGAAATACGTTCGTAACCGTGCTCGTCCGGAAGGAAGCATTGCAAAGGGTTATGTGATAGAGGAGGTTATTGAGTTTTGTGTTGACTATGTGGATGAACTTTGCCCGATTGGGGTTCTAGTATCATGGCATGAGGGGAGGCTGATTAGAAAGGGCACACTAGGAAAGAAATCAATAAATGCCAATGATCATGGTTCGTTGAGCAAAGTACATTTCACAGTTTTGCAACAGTTAGCCTTGGTGGCTCCGTACATCAAGGAGCACAAACAGATCGTATGAAGCAAGTACCCTTGGAAGTCTGAAACCTGGATTACAAAGAATCACATCAAAACTTTTCCCACCTGGTTGCACACGGAACTTATGGCTAACGAGTGTCAAACCCGAGCACATAGGACTGTCCACGTGGCACACTTCTCCTAGGATACGGGATGGGACATGGCCCACACCCTACATCTGTTGTAACTACTCATAATGCAGTAGGATTACTCGTACAGTAGTGAAACTAGTCGGACACGGTAGGAAACTGCCCGAGAAGTACTCATGTAGGACTCCTGGGCTTGTACCCGACTAGGATTTCCATTTAAACCTATTCCCCCAGACTATATAAGGGCAGACAGGGACCCCCTCAGGGACAATCATCATCAAAGGCAATACAAACCACTGAGGATATAGGGTATTACGCTCTCAGCGGTCCGAACCTATCTAAAACCTTGCGTTCATTTGCACCTTCGAGTTCCTGATCTCGGCGACACCCTATCTACAAACTCACCACCTCAGGGGTATCCCTCGATGGGTGTGGCGGTAAAACACCGACAGCTGGCGCGCCAGGTAGGGGTGTTTATCGAGCATCCATCGGAGAATTCGATGGCATCTTTCAACTTCACCAGCGTTGTGCTCGACAAGGGCACAACCTTCATCTTCAGCTCCTGGATCTGCGTCGCCAACGGTTCGGGTGGCTTCAACAGCCACCTAGCCAACTCCAAGGAGCCAGAGGCTGCTTCATCAACTCCAAGCAGCGATCTCGATGACTTCATCGACAACCTCGACGATATGTTGCTTCCCGATCTGGCCCAGCAGATCGAAAAGATATCCATTTTCAACGCAACTTCCACTCATGACGCACCAGATCTATTCGGGTCGGATTCAAACCGATCTGATAAGACCTCACGATCTAAATCTCTCTCCGACTTGGAGGAGGATTTGGATCTACTACTCAAGATCAAGGACATGGGCGCCACCACTTGTTGGGGGAACCCCATTTTTGACACCTACTCGGACTCCAACGAAGTGTACTCTCCGCACAGTACTACACCTTCAAGCCAATTTTGAAAAGGACTCGGAGACGAGGGACTCACCGCTTGTGGGGTGGCCCCCCCTTGAAAACCACTCGCAACCCGATGGCCACACCGAATTGTTTTCGGGCAGCCTTTTGGGTTTAACCATCACATCAACGCCGCAAGGATATTTTGTGTACTGGAAGGGCTTTGAGCCCTCCAAACTACTCGATTACGAATCCCGCGTTGTGGCCTTGATGTAGGAACTACCCTTCCAGGAGGGTAGAACCCTCTCTCCCATTGCGGAAGAAGGAGAAAGTAGCACAGAGCTACTTGAGTACAGCCTTAGGGCTAACCACTTGCCAGATCGTCAAGTCTGCATGGCCTCCCTTCGTAATGCGGGGGATGATGAGCTGGACCCCCAGTATGATAGCGAACAACTCGCGGACGTCTCAGCCAACGAGCCCATAGCTGATGCTCCCCAAGATAAAGACGAGGAGCACCGAAGGATCCGGCGGGCAAAGAATGCTAACCGCGCTCAACGCAGGCGCAACGCGCAAAATCGCGCCTACGAACCAAGGGATCTCAACAACGCCTTTGCAGCAGTCATGGATCGTGAGTACCGTACATCGATTGGTGCCATTGTAGAAGCAGCACTCCTAGATTAATAACTCCCACCCAATCCCTAGATTCAAAGGATCGTGAGTACCATGAAGTCGCGGCTGTCAAGCACAACCCACGTGGCAAGAAGTCAGGGAACAACGACTCAGAATATGAGAAAGTCATGAACAAACAATGCCCGATATGTGACACCCTAGGTGTTAAATAGAGCAAGCCAATAGGAAGAATGTTTGGTGTGGATTAAATTGTGTGAAAATTGAGCAAAGTTATGAAAATAAGGGTATTTGTGTAAATTTATGAAAGTACAAGTCCTTTTATGTAAATTAGTTGAAGTATAAAAGTAACATCCAAATTTACGAAGGGTAAAAATGTAAAAAGGTGTAAATCATCATGACATGTCATAAATACTTGCAATTAGGTCCAAAGTTATAAGAAATTTACCTTGAGAAGGACAAAACTTATTTAAAGTTTGATTTGAGTGCAAAATGATAAAATAAAGCATTGATATTTGGGTTTTTGAACTTGAACCCTAAAGCAAAGTTGTAGGATTTAAAAAGTTATACAACTTCTATTTTGACCATTTCCTCATTAGAGCTTTGGATTAGTGGGAAAATTCAGTTTATAGTGAGGTCCCTGAGATTTTTGCAAATTTCAAGGAAGTCCCTTGGACCCCTTCCCCCTTCTTCCTCCTCTGGCACTCTACTCTGCCCTCTGCTCCTCTGCAGCACCGCCGCCCACCGTTCCCGGCCATCCCTTGCCACCTCCTGCTGCCTTCACCTCCACGCATCACTCCCCAGCCCGAGCGCCGCTCTAGCTTCTCCTCTTCTGGCCTCCCGGCGCTTGCCACGCCCTTCTCTCTTCCTGCCCGAGCTCCCGCCGAGCGACAGCTCGTCGCCGCCATGGCGAATGCTGGTGCCTCCTCTCTTCCCTCGCCCAGCCTTAGTTATCGTGAGCTCCTTTGGTTCAAGCCCTTCCCATTCATCTCGTTTTCCTTTGCCGCGCACACACCAAGCACTGAACGCCACCGCCGCCCCCTCCCTCAACTCCAGCGCCATCCTGTTCGCCGTGGGCAGCCCACCCCAGTCCTCCCCGCACCACCACAACCCCCTGGGAAGCTTTCCCTCACCTCACTGACGCTCCCAAGCCACTCCCCATGGCCGGACCTCCACCAGAACTACCTCGCTGTCGATCCCCTCCTCGCCGGTAAGCTCCTGTCGCCGTCGAGCCTCTACCTCCGCCCTTTCTCCGCCCAATCCGACCACCCCAACAGCTTCCCCTCCTCCTGCTGCAGCTATCAGACCTGAGCTTGGCCGCCTTCCTCGCCGGGAAGCCCCTCGCCGACGAGCTCCTTCGTGCCGCCACCTCGGTCGCCATGGGAACCCCACCTCCGGTCATTCCCTTCCCTTCCCAAGACCCCCAGAAGGCGCGCCTTGAGCCCCTAATGCTCTCTGACCACTCCTCCTCCACCCTCCACCGTCCCCCTCACCGGAATTTGGCCGGCAACGCCCCTGCCCTTCTTCCCCGATGAGCCAAGGGCCTATTTGAAAGGATTTCAAAAGTTCTAAGGGTCTTCCTGCAAGATTTCAGAACCCCCCAATTCAAAAGCTGTGAACCTCAAAAATATGTAGAAAATTGTAGAAAATTCATAAAAATGTCAAATAAGTTGGGTTTCAATCCTTGTGTTAAATACTACCACTTTTGTATTATGATCATGAGATGAAAATGTGTATTTTGTGCTATGTTTAAATTAGTAAATAAGGGGTATTTTAATTAGATCTTTTGATCCATAGCAGTGCTGATGCTCAAATTTGAAACATGGAATACATATGACATAAGTAGAGTTGTGTAAAATTTGGAAGCCCAGAACAGCCATCTAGCTAGGATGTTTAGATAACTTTGCTTTATATTAATTAAAGTTTCATGATTTAATTCTAGAAGCATTTCTTCATGTTTATAGCTGAAAATTTCACCTTAGCTGTGTTCTAGCATATCTAATCCAAGATAAAAGTTTGAGAGTCAGAAACATAATGTAGCTTCAACAATGAATTTAAGTTTAGATTCAAATAAAATTCATGAACAATAGCTCTAGTTCATGAAAAATTATGAAAATATTCTGAGGTGTTTTTCTCGAGTAGTGTAACATGTCCACAAATTCTCAACCTATGATCAGGTGTAGAACAACCAGAATGAATAGGACATGATATGATAATGTTATATTCCTAATTAATCAAAGTAAGCCCATTATTAAATGATAACCTAGGGTTATTAAAGATAATTAGCTAGGCAAATAAATAAAGTTATTAAGTGTAATTAGTTTAAATATTTAAGATAACCAAACATGCTACCTCATGCAGTTAGTTAAATGTTTAGGGTAACCAACCATGTTACTTAATGTAACTAGGTAAATGGGTTAATACCCGATAAATGACAGCCCAGTAAAGGGGAATTGTGTTGTTTGCTAGTATGTAATGTTAATTTCGTTAGATTGCAACTTTATTGTGAAATAGAATAGAAGTCTATGCATTTTCTAAACTGCATCATTTACATCACATATAGACTCGACGCTTCTTGCTGACAGAGACTATCAGATTCTCCCGGAACCCGAAGTGGAAATCTCTGAAGACCCCGGAAATGTCGTCGGAGAATTAACTAAAGCCCCGAGCCCGAGTTCGGAAGAATTTGTTAAGGTCTCTGACCCCAGCCTCGCTAGTGAAGGGAAGCCCCGGACATAAACCCACTACTTAATTACACTGCAATCTACATTTACATATATACTTGTGCATTAAGTTCTTAGGGATTGTCTGAAAACCCTAGTTGCATATTCCTAGGAACTGATGTACTGAATATTAGAACCTGAGTCCGACTAGTGCTATGCTAATAGGACCGGTAGAAGTCGAGTGATTTCCTGTCACTCGCGCGATATAGGAATTGGTTGCTTACAATACTGCAATCACTATAAGGATGACGGATGGGGTTATGAGTAGTATCTTGGAAAGAAATGATACCCCGTCTATGTTGATGAATTTGGTTAAGGTCGCAGTGTGTGGTAGTGGCCGTTAAGCGTTTGAAAGTACTAGCCACATGGCGTGAATTATGGTAAGCGGTAAGCCTAGTAACCAATCGGCCCAGCAAGTGGACTCGTCCCCCACCACTCGACTTTTATTTTATGTTTACATGCACCGACATGTGGGAGTACATTCTGCAGAGCAGATGGGAATATGACCATACAGTCACGCTGTAGACGTATGTCCTGCACATTGGATGTTCGTATGGTCCTGCAGTCACTTGTGGTGGCTTTGTTCCATGACCCGGAATGAAACGCAAACGGTTGCTTCGGAACAACCTGTTGGTGTTCCAAGCGTGTGAGTTAGGTTTACCTTGCAAGGGTTCAAATTCGATTCAGAATCATCCGTTTCTCGCGGAGATTGAGACTGCTTAATTCTTCTGCCACATAGAGTAACAAGAGAAATCTTTTGATGAGAAATACTGAGGTATGCTTTAAAGAGGCTCTACCTTGCTTGAGTAGTTATAGGTGCTTACCTAGAATGGTTAAAGAAACTAGAAACTGAAAGCTAAAATATGAAATTAAGGATCTACACTTTGTTGCTTTTCAGCAAAAGCTAAACCCAGAACCTTCATGGTCTAGTTATGGGCCAAGTATACCCTAATTCCGGGTAAGCCTTACTGAGTATTAGAGTACTTAGCCTTGCAATATGAATTTATTTCAGGTCACGTCCCTGAAGACTCTACCCTCCCCATGCCTTGGCCCTATACTTTGCCTGATGGTTGGTCCGTGGAGTGGGACCCGTCCCCGGCCAACACGGATCATAAGGAGTGATGTCATGCCAGGGCTTAGCATGATGTTCGTATGGGCGACGTGTATAGTTGTCGTACTTTAAATTCCGCTGCCGTGAACTTGAACCTTTAAACTGGTTTGTCATAATGACCCTCAGTTTGGAACCTTTGCTACTTCTGCAAACTCTTGTAATATAAGTGCATGTGATGTAAAATATAATGGCGATTGTATCTCTGAACTCGCCTTCGTGCAAGGTACCTTGTTGGATCCTGCTTTCGGTGGTTTATCGGGACGTTACCCGACAGGCCAAGGGGTTACACCGTTTGAAGTACGATTGGAGCCCTGGAGAGAGAGGACTTGCGTACTTGAGCCGGTGTAATTCAGGTTGGTTCTGCCACAGCTGATATCAGAGCTAACAAGAGTACCCTGGAGATATGAATTGCCTTAAAAATACTTTTAGTATAAAAATTGGACCGACAACTTATTTTGTAAAACTACGTTGGGTTCGTTAAGGATTGTGCTTAGTACGTAAAGCCCTATGGTGATATTTAAGGGAATTAGAGGTGGCTATAGTATATGTATATAACTCTAACTTCCAGCACTATTTTTCTGTTGAACCTTAAATTTATGCACAATCAACCTTACGTTCTGTAACTACGCCTTTGATGATGATGTAAGAAGGTAAGGATCCTCAGCTAACTGGGGAGTTAGCCTTCCCGTCGGTCATGCGAACCGAACGCTGTTTCTCAAGCAGTGGCCTACTTGAGATGCTGCCAATATATCAATTTAGGTTGATTATATTGGGAGTATATGGTTCGGCGCAGGGTATGGCGATCGATGTTCATACACCCGCATTTTGCGGTACCCCTGTGAATACGTTGTTTTGATAACGTATGTTAACATTGTCTGTATGATGGTAATTGTACAGATGCTGTTTCTATAGTGAACCGTAATGTTTGAGGACGCTTTCATGAGTGCTGGCATGGGAGGTTCATATATATTGTGGTTTTCTGCAGGTACGTTAACCACGGTTAAATAGGTTAAGACGAATAGGGATATCTGACTAGCTATTATAGGGAGAGACGAATATATTGTGCCACCGTAACTGATCACGTAAGTCCAAACATATTTGGCAATTATTTTGAGTTGTGAGGACGCGTCGCATATGCATGCATATTCCTTGATTTGATTGAATGAGTGGTATGGTTTGTTGTTTTAAGGATGTCTAGAGTATGTTAGTCACCAATATAGCCTTGAAATAGTTATACTGACAACCTTAGGGTTTAATGTTTTGACTTTATCGTTTCATTCTCAAGATCTAGAACAATCCTTTGATTTTCAGATTCTGCTATTATCAGAATCGGTCATCTTGTTTCTTTTACCTTGTGAGTTCTTAGCCGGATAGCTGCATTCCAGTCATTCCATAAGTCTAACTCACATTTTCCGCAGTCTTCTCAAGGAGTATGGTTGAAAATTTGTAATCTCACCATTTGAATCCTTGTTTCAGATGGCAGAGCTTCCAAGGTTCTTTTGGGATTCCGCAGGACACGCTCATACCAATGCCTTGCATTCGGAGGGTTTTCCTCGTCTTTTGTGGGAGTCTCTTCAGATGTTTGGCTACACCGAGGCTCCACCTTATGATGGAATAGAGTATGATGAACAAGGCATTCCTCGTTGCAGGGTGAAGATGACTGTTCCTCCGCACCCTACTTTATCTCTGTGGCAATCCATTGAAGTTAATGTGATTGGACATCGCCTCGCTGATACTTTTGAAGCGGCAGCTATGGAAGCTATCCACATCTTTTGCGATCAACATCCTGAGGAAGTTGCAGGACATCCTATCGGCTTATTCCCTGCAATGGATTCTCGTGACCCAGAATGGACTTTCAGTGTGACATACTGTGACCACTTATTGGGAAGTCTGGTCGGAGAGACTCTATGCACTGCGGTCAGATTCATGAATGCACAATACCGCTACTAGACACTTCAGCAGCACGGTATATATTGATTGACCAATATAGCCCAAGGGTATCGTAATCAGGTTGGCCGGCAGAATATGCAGATTGAGGAACTCCAAGCCACGGTCACGGCCAAGGAAGAGGTTCTTACTAAGTGGGAAGAAACCATTCAGCATCGAGAAGAACAGATTGTTGAGAGTGATGCTCTCATTGTCCAGCGCGACACTGTCATTGACTTCCTCCAGGAACAAGTTCATGAGCTCAACCTTAATCTTGGCCAAGCTATTGACCACATCAACATGCTTCATGAGCAACCAGTGCAGCCCGTCATTGATGAGTTTGAGAGTGAAGAAGAAGAAGAAGACCTTGAAGAAGTCAAAGGAGTCTCCGAGATCGACTCTGAGCATGGAGATCCTGTTCTTAGTCCCCATCATTCCTCTTCCGGCAGTCAGTCATCCGTGGGCAACCTCGATGATCTTTAGTTCATTTGAGTTAACTACATCCTAGGTGTAGATAATGTAACGTAGTGAGACACGGAAGTGAGTAGTTAGATGAACTGCAAGCCACTTGTTGTAGTATATGTGGCAAACCTATGGACGGTTTGGTTTGTAGTGAGGAACAATGTGATGTAAGATGGAATAAGTTTCAGTGCTAAAGTAAATCTGAGTTGCTGTTTGGATTGTTGAGTCAATACTTTGTGACTTGGATTATTACCCTGCTCAGTTTCAGTATGTGTTATTTTGGTACCATGTGATTTCTGAAAGTAGAAGCAAGTATTGGTAAATGCTAATGGACAACTTCTATATTTCAGATGGTTGGCGCTACACGCGGAACCCCGGAGGGATTCAGACCAGACCAGGCTAGTGGTTCACAACACCTACCTCCGCCACCGCCAAATCTAGCGGAAGTGATGGCCCGTCAGACCGAACTTCTGAACATGCTAGTGCAGGCCCAGCAACATCAGTTCCATTCTCCTCAACATGGACGTGAAGAACATCCATCGGCTGGTTATTAGGATTTCTTCAGTATGCAGCCCCCGCTCTTCCATAAAACTGAAGAACCCCTTGATGCAGACGCCTGGCTCCGTACCATTGAGTCCAAGTTTGCATTACTCTCCGTCCCATGCTCCAAAGCAAACAAAACTCTCTTCGCAGCCCAACAGCTTCATGGTACTGCTCGCATTTGGTGGGACAACTACTATGCCATGCAACCGGATGGACATGTTGCTACTTGGGAAGAATTCAAGGCCGCCTTTAGGTCGCACCATATCCCGAAAGGACTCATTGAGTGAAAGCTCAATGAATTTTTGGCACTTACCCAAGGAAACCGCACTGTACTTCAATACGCACAGGATTTCAATCACCTGTGCCAATACACGGGCTATCATGCTGACACGGATGCCAAAAAAAGAGTTTGATTCCGTCATGGACTAAACACACAGGAACGCTTGAATCTGGTGAGGGCTGACAACTTTAACAAATTGGTCAACATGGCCATTACCCAAGAAGATTGTATTTCAGCACATCGTGCTGAGAAAAGGCAGAAAGTATCGCCTGGACCCTCAAAATTACAACCTTCGAGGCATCGGTTAATTTAGAACCCAGTTTCCCGAGCTTCACCCAAAAATGTTCCAACAGGCAGATGGGTAGCTAGACCTCCTCAGCAGCCCCGATTCAACAGGCCACCAGTGCCTCAACTTCAGCAGCAGCAACGACCAGTCGGTCCAAGGCCGAACCCTCCGCAGTTTAATCAAGGGAATAATATCAATCGATGTTTCAACTGCGGTAGTCCGACACATTTTGTTAAATACTGCCCACAACCAAGGAGAACATTCCCCGAACAGGCCTCCAACTCTAACTCCAACCCCAACTCCAGATATAAAGGCAAGAGGCAGGTTATGCAAGTCCGTCAAGGAAGAGTAAATTTCACTACTCTATCGGAACTTCCGGAAGGTGCACCATTGATGATGGGTACATTTACTCTACACCATCACCCTGCTATTATACTTTTTGATTCTGGTGCAACCCATAGTTTTATCAGTATAAGGTTTGGGACCAAAATAGGTTTGGATTTCTACCCCACTAATGGAACTTATATGATAATAACCCCTGAAGGTAGAATTGCATCAAATCAAATTTGTAGAGATGTACCAATCCAGATGGGTAGCACTTTAATAAGAATAGCCTTAATTTCATTAAACCTAGAAGGAATGGATATTCTCCTAGGTATGGATTGGATGACCAGACATCGGGTATCTCTAGATACCTTTTCTTGAATAGTTGAGATAAATTTCCCGGAATATGGACATACCATCCTTCATCTTCCACAGCAGGAATATGTCAGTTCTAGTGTATATGCCATAAAAGGGATCAAGTTAGAAGACATCCTTGTAGTGTGTGAGTACCCCGATGTGTTTCCGGATGATTTGCCCGGAATGCCTCTAGATAGAGATGTTGAGTTTGTTATAAAGTTACAACCTGGCACAGCCCCCATTTCTAAGAGATCCTATCGTATGCCGCCCAATGAACTGGCAGAGTTAAAACTTCAACTTCAGGAACTCCTTGATAAAGGTTATATCCATCCAAGTGCTTCACCTTGGGGATGCCCTGCTTTGTTCGTTAAGAAAAAGGATAATAGTCTTAGACTATGTATTGACTACCGCCCCCTCAATGCGGTTACTATTAAGAATAAGTATCCTCTTCCCTGTATTGATATCCTATTTAATCAGTTAGCCGGAGCCAAGATATTCTCCAAAATTGACCTTCGCTCTGGGTATCATCAGATAAAATTAGGCCAGGTGATATTCCAAAAACAGCTTTCTCCACCAGATATGGACTCTATGAATATCTGGTTATGTCCTTTGGTCTTACTAATGCACCAGCATATTTCATGTATCTCATGAACTCTGTTTTCATGCCAGAGCTCGATAATTTCATCGTGGTTTTTATCGACGATATTCTGATCTATTCTAAGAACCTTGAAGATCATGCTAAACATCTTCATGTTGTTCTTCAGTGTTTGCGAGATCACCATCTGTATGCCAAATTCTCTAAATGTGAATTCTGGCTTGATACCGTCAAATTTTTGGGTCATACCATCTCCAAGGATGGTATATCTGTTGATCCGAGTAAAGTTCAGGAAGTATTGGATTGGAAGCCTCCTACTTCGGTCCATCAGATTCGTAGTTTTCTCGGTCTTGCTGGCTACTATCGTCGTTTCATTCCAGATTTCTCCCAGATAGCCAAGCCCATGACTGAACTATTGAAGAAAGGAGTTAAATTCTCCTAGAATGAAAAATGTGATGAAGCTTTCCACACCTTAAGAGCACATCTTACCACTGCTCCAGTTTTGGCTCAGCCAGACCCATCCAGATCTTTTGATGTCTATTGTGATGCATCAGGCACCGGACTTGGGTGTGTACTTATGCAGGATAATCGCGTGATTGCATATGCCTCTAGAGCACTTCGGACGCATGAGCAGAATTATCCTACTCATGACCTTGAGCTTGCAGCCGTTATTCATGCACTTCAACTTTGGAGACACCATCTTATGGGTACCAAGTGCAATATTTACACAGATCATAAGAATTTAAAGTACATGTTTACGCAAGCGGACTTGAATATGAGGCAAAGACGTTAGTTAGAGCTTATAAAGGATTATGATCTTGAAGTACACTACCATCCAGGCAAAGCCAATGTGGTTGCGGATGCACTTAGCCGCAAGTCACATTGTCATTGTTTATCAGTAGAAATTTTCAACAATACTCTCTGCTGGGAAATGAGAAAGCTTAATCTGGAGATCGTTCCTCAAGGTAGTCTAAATCATATAGTAATTGAGCCTATACTCCAGGATAGTATTGTCATGGCACAACTACATGATGAGGGAATCAAAATTATCAAGTAACGGTTAGTCCAAGGAGAAGAAAAGTATAAGTGTTTCCAAGAAGATCCTAAGGGGATTCTATGGTTTAAGGGACGTATGGTTGTACCCAAAAACCATCAGCTTCGCAAGCAGATAATGGATGAAGCACATTTATCTAAGTTTGCTATGCACCCTGGCAGTACAAAGATGTACCAGGATTTGAAACGGAATTTCTAATGGACTCGTATGAAAAGAGAAATAGCGAAGTACGTCTCTGAATGTGATGTTTGCCAGAGAGTTAAGGCCAGTCATTTAAGGATTTCTGGTACGCTACAGCCTCTACCTATTCCTTCTTGGAAATAGGAAGATATCAGTATGGATTTTATTGTAGGTTTACCCAACACTTCCCAGAGGCATGATTCCATTTGGGTGATTGTGGATCGATTGACCAGGACCGCTCATTTTCTTCCAGTACATACCACTTACAATGCTAAGAAGTATGCTGAAATCTATCTAGATCAGATCATGCGTCTCCATGGGATACCTAAAACGATCATCTCTGATCGTGGAGCACAGTTTGTTGCTCATTTTTGGGAGCAATTTCAAGAAACTCTTGGAACCAAGTTAATCCGAAGCGCCGCATATCATCCTCAGACAGATGGGCAAATAGAAAGGATAAACCAAATCTTAGAAGATATGCTTTGAGCCTGTGTGATTCAGTATGACAAGCATTGGGACAAATGCTTAGCTCTGGCAGAATTCTCTTATAATAACAGTTATCAATCAAGTCTCAAAATGGCACCTTTTGAAGCCTTATATGGTCGCCAATGCAGAACTCCTTGAAATTGGTCTCAGACTGGTGAACGCAAAATCTTTGGATCTAATCTTGTTACCGAGGCAGAAGAAAAGGTAAAGATCATTCAGAATAATCTAAAAGCAGCTCAGTCAAGACAAAAGAGCTATGTAGACAAAAGGAGGAAACCAATACAGTTTGAAGTAGGTGATTTTGTATACCTACGAGTATCTCCTACTTGAGGTGTTCAACGATTTGGTATTAAGGGCAAACTCGCTCCTCGCTACGTTGGTCCTTTTAAAATCCTTGAAATTTGTGGACACGTAGCCTATCGACTTCAACTTCCTCCTCAGCTAGCAGCCATTCATAATGTTTTCCATGTATCTCAACTGAAGAAGTGTATCAGTGTTCCTATCGAAATCATTGATACACAAAGCATCGACATCGAACCCGATCTTTCCTATAAGGAGCATCCAATCAGATACCAAGGAAATAAGTACCAGAAAAGCAACAGTCAAGATGTTTAAGATCCAGTGGAATCATCATACGGAAGAAGAAGCTACCTGGGAAACCGAAGACTATCTTCTGAAGATTTTTCCAGACTTTCTCAAGATTTCTTAGGTATCTACCCTCTTATTATATCATTCCTATAATCTCGGGATGAGATTCCTTTTAGGGGGGAAGGTTGTGACAACCTAGGTGTTAAATAGAGCAAGCCAATAGGAAGAATGTTTGGTGTGGATTAAATTGTGTGAAAATTGAGCAAAGTTATGAAAATAAGGGTATTTGTGTAAATTTATGAAAGTACAAGTCCTTTTATGTAAATTAGTTGAAGTATAAAAGTAACATCCAAATTTACCAAGGGTAAAAATGTAAAAAGGTGTAAGTCATCATGACATGTCATAAATACTTGCAATTAGGTCCAAAGTTATAAGAAATTTACCTTGAGAAGGACAAAACTTATTTAAAGTTTGATTTGAGTGCAAAATGATAAAATAAAGCATTGATATTTGGGTTTTTGAACTTGAACCCTAAAGCAAAGTTGTAGGATTTCAAAAGCTCTACAACTTCTATTTTGACCATTTCCTCATTAGAGCTTTGGATCAGTGGGAAAATTTAGTTTACAATGAGATCCCTGAGATTTTGGCAAATTTCAAGGAAGTCCTTTGGACCCCCTCCCCCCTTCTTCCTCCTCTGGCACTCTGCTCTGCCCTCTTCTCCTCTGCAGCACCGCCGCCCGCCGTTCCCGGCCGTCCCTCACCACCTCCTACTGCCTTCACCTCCACGCGTCGTTCCCCAGTGCGAGCGCCGCTCTAGCTTCTCCTCTTCTGGCCTCCCGGCGCTTGCCATGCCCTTCTCTCTTCCTGCCCGAGCTCCCGCCGAGCAACAGCTCATTGCCACCATGGCAAATGCCGGTGTCTCCTCTCTTCCCTCGCCCAGCCTTAGTTACCGTGAGCTCCTCTGGTTCAAGCCCCTCCCATTCATCTCGTTTTCCTTCGCCGCGCACACACCGAGCATCGAACGCCACCGCCGCCCCCTCCCTCAACTCTGGTGCCATCCTGTTCGCCGTGGGCAGCCCACCCCGGTCCTCCCCACACCACCACAACCCCCTGGGAAGCTTTCCCTCACCTCACTGACGCTCCCAAGCCACTCCTCGTGGCCGGACCTCCACCGAAACTACCTCGCCGTTGATCCCCTCCTCGCCGGTAAGCTCCTGCCACCGTCGAGCCTCTACCTCCGCCCTTTCTCCACCCAATCCGACCACCCCAACAGCTTCCCCTCCTCCTGCTGCAGCTATCAGACCCGAGCTTGGCCGCCTTCTTCGCCGGGAAGCCCCCCGCCGACGAGCTCCTCCGCGCCGCCACCTCAGCCGCCGGGGGAACCCCACCTCCGGTCATCCCCTTTGTGACATTCAGGTAATTAGAGACATAGACACTAGGTTTTAGTGTGATATTGTGGGCTTGCTATGGTAAATATGGGTAGTACAAAAGGCTAGGGGTATATTTGTAATTTCTATAAAGTATAGGCTTTAAGTGTAAATTGGGTGGAATGGAAGGTAGCATTAAAACCTAGGAGAAAAATAATACTAAATGTTAACTTTATATTACTATGAGAAAGAAAGTGTAAAAGGTAGATTAAAATCTAAGGAATTAAGCCTTTAAGTAAAAACAGGGACCCAAGTGTAAATAAAACAAAAGCCATAGGGTCTTTTATGCAAAATAGTTGATGTGTAGGAGTAACTTTCATGTTTACTTGAGGGCTAATATGTAAGAGTACAAGTCATCATGACCTTCCGTGAACTTTTTGCAAATGTGTTTAAAATTTGATCAAATTCACTTTGGTAAGGACAAAGGTAATTCAAATTTCACCTTTATTCAAAACCTATCATGTAAAGCTGCAAACTTTGAGTTTTTCAACTTGAGCCCTAAAGCATTTTTGTAGAGCTTGAAAAACTCTACAACTTTTATTTTGGGTACTTTCTCATTAGAGATTTAGATCAACAGGGAATTTTACTTTACAGGGAAGTCCCTGGATCTTTTCAATTTTCCACATGAGCCCTTGGACTTTATCTCCTCCTCCTTCCTCTAAGCCCCTTCTGCTCCTCTGCTTTCCCTTCTGCCACCGATGCAGAGCTCTCCCCCTGGCCGCCGCTCTGCCACCGTCGCCGCCGTCCACCACCTGCTGCCGCCCCTCCCCGCGCGTCACCCCGACCTTGCCCGCCGCTCTAGCCTAGCCTTGCTGTCCTGCCTCGCGCGCGCCATGGCCTCCCTGAGCACCGCCGGCCGCCACCTCGCCGCCCGCCATCCTGGGCTCGGCCGTGACCGCCCCCCTCTCTCTCCCTCTCCCTCTCTTCTACAAGCCGTGCGCTGCTACAAAACCAGACCGAACCCCCCTCTCCCCGGCTGCTTTGCCTCCTCTTCCTCCTCGTGACACCGAGCCGCCGCCGCTTCTCCTCGCCGGAATTCTCCTCAACCATACCACCCCGCCCAAATTCCCTCAGCCAACCGCTTCCCCACCTTCTTCCCTAGCTCTCCGACCTGATCCGATCTAGCCCCCGGCTTTCCTCCGTCAGAATTGCTCTCACCCCGAGCCGCCTCTCACCGGAGCCGCCCGACCTCGACCTCACTGTCGATAGCTCCTTCCGCTTGATCTCCAGCCCATCCAGGTGCCTACTGATGCTCGTGCGCGCCTTCCTTACTTGTGTTCACCGGACCTTCGCTGGGAACGCCGGTGACTCGATACAGCCGCCGCACCTCCTCGCCGCCGGCCATGTTCCATCGCCGCCCGTCGAGCACTTTCACTCCCAAACCACTCCCTAGGTTCCGTAGGTCATGCTCGGTCAGCCCTTCCCCACTGGAAAGCTCGCCGCCGGCGAGAACGTGCTTGAGCCGATCGGCCGGTCGCCGTCAAGGTCGGGCAGGGGCACATCTGTGAGAAGAAAACTTATTCCAGGGACCCAAACGCAAATACCGAAGACCCCCCCATGTGTTTTGTTATTTCATGTGATTGATGTTGCTTTCTTGTAAAATTCGTAGAAAACTGTAGAAAAATCCAAAAATTGCAAAACTAGTTTTGTTGGAAACTAGATTTCAATCCCTACAACTTTTATTAATGAAGTTTAGTTTGAAACTAAATATTTTTGAATCTATTTCAAAGGTAAGGTTAAAAGGTATTTTGTACATAACTTCTACATATTAGCTTTGTTTCTTATAATTTTTGGTATGTAACTTTTATAGGTCATATGTGAATTTGTGTTAAAGTTTCAAACCTAGCACAGTTTTGTAGTTTAACTTCTTTTGAATTTAGATAATTCAAATTCAAGATGATTTGAAATTAACTAAGCATGTTTCTTAGGCTTAATTAACTAGAGCTTTTTGTCATGATCTAATGTATTGATAATTAGTCTATAATTAATTTTCAAAACTTTATAATTATATTTGCCTAAGATTTAAATTTAAACTTGAAATTTGAATTCAAATTCAATTGTTTTAGTTCATGTTTTCAATAAATCCAATACTATAATCATGATTTAAATATAAATGATAACTCAAGACTAAACCCCCTTTTGTTTCACGAGATCATATGTGTTAACTGCTTGGATTGCAACTATATCGTGAAATAAAATAAAAGAATATGCATCCCTTAATTTACATCTTTGCATATCATGTAGATGCGACTACTCTCGCCGATGGTGATTACGAACTGATCTCGGATCAAGCCGTAGAAGTTTCTGAAGATCCCGAGAGCGCCGTCGAAGGTCTAACAAAAGCTCCAAACCAAAGTTCGGAAAACTTTGACACTTCTGCTCCCAACCCTACACAAGAAGGCAAGCCCCGGATATAACCCCTATTTTACTTACACTGCAACCTATATTATTTATATCTATCTGTGCATTACGTTTTTAGGAATTGTATGAGCAACCCTAGTCACATTTTCTTAGGAACCAATGTATTGGATACTAGCACTTGAGTTCGAATAGCCGCTCTGCTAATAGAACCGGTAGAAGTCGGACGATTTCCAGTCACTCGCGTGATATAGGAGTTGTACTGTTTACCTTCCTGCAATCACTATAAGGATGATGGACGGGAATTATTTGAGGTATCAGGGTTAAGATGATACCCCGTCTATATTGTTGAATTTGATAAGGTCGTAGTGTGTGGTAGCGGCGATTAAGCGTTTGAAAGTACTAGCCACATGCCGCGAAATATGGTAAGCGGTAAGCCTAGTAACCAATCGGCCCGAGGAGTGGACATACCTCCCACCACTCGTATTTTGGTTCTTCCTGTTACTCGATTCGACATGTAAGAATACGTGTTGCAGGGCAACCAGGAGTATGATCATGTAGCCGCGCTACAGACATACGTCCTGCACATATTGGATGTGCGTATGGTCCTGCAGTCGCTTGTGGTGGATCTGATCCACGAGTCGGAATGAAAGGCAAACGGTTGCTTCGGAACAATCATTGGATGTTCCAAGCGTGTGAGTTAGGTCTACCCTTGCAAGGCTGAAATTCGATTCAGGAATCGTCTGTTTCTCGCGGAGATTAAGACTGCTTGATCCCTTTACCACATAGAGTAACAAGAGTAACTATATGGTTATCAAAGATGATGACTGGCTAAAGATTCTACCATGCTTGATTAGCTATAGGTGCTTATCTAGAATGGATAATCACATAGAACTTGAAAGCTAAAAGTTGAAATTCAGGACCTACTCTTTGTTGCTTTTCAGCTGAAAACTCTACCCAAAGCTAAAAGCCTTCATAAGTCTAGTTACATGGCTATGTATACCATGAACGGGTAAGCATTGCTGAGTATTAGAATACTCAGTCTTGTCTTGTAACTTTTGTTCAGGTAATCTCCCTGATGACTTAGCTCTGCCTGTACCGTGGCCCTACCCTTTGCCTGATGGTTGGTCCGCGGAGTGGGATCCGTCCCCGACCAACGCAGACCTCTCCGAGTGATATCATGCCAGGGCTAGCATGATATCCAAACTGACGACGTGTACAGGGCCCGTGTTTTAAAACTCCGCTGCGTGACTTGAAACATAAGACTGTTTTGTAATAATTGCCATCAGTTGGAAACTGATACCACTTTTGAACTCTCATGTAATATACTTGCCTGTGATGTAAAATATGATAGCTCTTGTATCTTTGGACTCGTCTTCGTGCGAGGTACCTTGTTTGATCCTGTATCGGTGCTTTATCGGGACGCTACCCGATAGGCCAAGGGATTATACCGTTTGAAGTATGTTGGAGCCCTCTGGAGTGGACTTGCATACTTGAGCCGGTGTAATTCAGGCGGTTCTACCACAGCTGGTATCAGAGCTAACAAGTGTACGCTGGAGATATGAAATGCCTTAAAAATACTTTTAGTATAAAATTTGATTGACCAAGAATATTGCAAAACTACATTGGATTCGTTAAGGTTGTGCTTAGTACGTAAAGCCCTAGGGTGATATCTAAGGGAATTAGAGGTGGCTATAGTATATATATAACTCTAACTACCAGCATTACTTGTCTATCAAAACTTAAATTCATGCACAACCCAACTTTACTTCCTATAACGACATCTTTGATGGTGAGGTAAGGAGGTAAGGATCCTCAGCTAACTGGGGAGTTAGCCTTCCCGTCGGTGATGCGAACCGAACGCTGTTTCTCAAGCAGTGGCCTACTTGAGATGCTGCCAATATATCAACTTCGGTTGATTATATTGGGAGTAAATGGTTCGGCGCAGGGTATGGTGATCGCTGTTCATACCCCCGCATGTTGCGGTACCCCCGTGAATGCGTTGTTTTGATAACGTATGCTAACGTTGTCTGTACGGCGGTAATGGTATAGATGCTGTTTCTATAGTGAACAGTAATGATTGGGGACGCTTTCATGACATGCTGGCATGAAAGGTTCATTGGATATATATTGTGATTTCCTGCAGGTACACTAACCATGATTATGGAATTAGGACGTATAGGACTTATCGGCTAGTTATTAGTGAGAGACGTATGTGTTATGCCACCGAAACTAATTGCGTAAGTCTGAAGATATTCGGCAGTTGTTTTTGGTTGAAAAAACGCATAGTACGTGCATACATAATCCCTTGTCAAACAAAAGAATGCAATGTATGTTTAATTCTGTTAAGGATGAATAGTGTGTTGTTTATCTTTAGAATGGGTTGATAGGATTCTTATGGTAATTCTAAGTTGAGTATCGTAAGTATCTTAGGCATCCATCTGATTTCCAGTCTTTATTGTTGTCAGAATTGATTATCTCGTTCCATTTATCTTGTGATTTATCAGCAAGATAAAAAGTCTCACCATTTGCATCCTTATTGCAGATGGCAGCCCCTCCTAATGTCTTTTAAGATCCGGCTGGGCATCTCCATACAAATGCCCTGCACTGGGAGGGTTTCCCTCGTTTACTTTGGGAATCTTTAATGTCATTCTGCTATACAAAGCCTCCACAGTATGATGCAGTTGAATGTCAAGAAGAAGGCGTTCATCGAGCTCGAGTCAGAATGACCATTCCGCCAACATCCTTTTCGTTCCCAATGACAGCCCATTGAAGTTAACATGATGGGCTATCAAATAGTGGACACCGTTGAAGGAGCAGCATTGGAAGCAATTTATCTTTTCTGTAATCAGCATCCCAGGGAAGTCGCAGGACAGCCCATTGGTTTATTTTCTACGACAAATCCCAACGAGCCAGAATGGAATCTCGGGGTAGTCCCTGAGAGTCAAAAATTGGAAGGTCCAACGGAAGAAGCACTTCGAGGTATGATGCGGTTTATGAATATGCAATATCACTATCAACTGCTATTACGTCGTGAAATGGGTCAGTTGATCAATGCCGCGTGAAGTCACTATAGGGAGGCTGATAGACAAATTACTCAAGTTGATCAACTTCGAGCCTTGGTGACTCAGAAGGATGAGATCATCGCAGCACGGGATGAGACCATCCTTCATCGAGAAGATCAGATCAACGAGAATGATCATATAATCACTCAGCACAATACCATCATTGAGTTCCTTCAGGAACAAATCCATGATCTAATCCTTAAAGCTGATGATGTCCAGGCTCACCTTGAAGAATTGCAGCAGCCACCAATACCTCCTGTTGCACCCGCAGTACCTGAGGCCGAAGAAGAAGATCCAGAGGAGATTGAGGGAGTCTCGGAGCTTGACTCTGAGCATGGGGACCCTGTTCTTAGCCCCCACCATTCCTCTTCTGGCAATCAGTCTTCTGTAGGCAAATTCGATGATTTTTAGTTGTCAAATCGTCGACTTTTTTTTTAGATGTAACATGTGAGAAGTGTAATGCCTTAGATAGTATGTAGCTTACTTAGGCTTTGCGCCATTTGTTGTAACATAGATGGCCGGTGTATGGATCCTTTGGATGTATAATGTGGAAAACCATCAAAATCTATGTTGTAATATAAGCTTCATGTTTTATCCTCTTGTTCCTTATCTTTATGTTCTGAAATGAGATGATTGAATGGAATATGTGCATTGTTTATATGAATATTGTATCTTCTGAAATTGGGAGTAAGGTCATGTGGTTAATAACGGACGTCTCCTTTATTTCAGATGGTTGGAGCCACGTGTGGAACCCCGGAAGGCTTCTGGGCAGAACAAGCTAGTGGTTCTCAACAACCGCCACCGCCACCTCCCAACCTAGCCGAGGTAATGGCGCGGCAAACTGAACTCCTCAATCTGCTGGTACAAGCACAGCAGAACCAGCAACGTCAACAGTTCTGAGGAGGTCGTGATGACCTCAATCCTCCAGTGGCTAGCTATCAGGACTTTCTCAGTACCCAACCTCCATTTTTCAGTAAGCCTGAAGAACCTTTGGACGCTGATACCTGGCTTCATATCATCGAATCCAAGTTTGCCCTTTTGACTATACCTTGTGCGGACTCGAGTAAAGCTTCTTTTGCTGCCCAGCAATTTCGCGGTGCTGCTCGTATATGGTGGGATAATTTCTACGCCATGCAGCCCGCGGAACATGTCATCTCCTGGGATGAATTTCGGACTGCCTTCAGGGCACATTATATTCCCGAAGGATTGCTGGAGCGAAAGTTGAACGAGTTCTTGGCACTTACCCAAGGTTCTAATACGGTATTGCAGTATGCACAGACTTTTAATCATCTGTGCCAATATACAGGTTATCATGCAGACAATGATGCCAAGAAACAAGATCGTTTTCGTCGTGGCCTTAATACCAAGCTCAAGGAGCGCCTGAATCCTATTAGGGCTAATAATTTCAGCGAGCTAGTTAATATGGCCTTAACCCAGGAGGATTGTATCATGGCACATCGTGCTGAGAAGAAAAGAAAGACTCCTACTAGACCCTCGAGTGCTCAATCACCGAGGTATCGGGTTGTTCCTAACATATAGATCAGAGCGCCACAGAGGAATGCCCCGTTTGGCAGACTGGTTTTCAGGCCGCCCCAACAACAAGGAAGGTATAGACCTCCCGTACCTCCACAACAACTACAACAATCTGTCCCGAGGCCAAATGTGCAACAAGCTCCACAAAGAGGCAGCAATTATCGCTGTTTCAATTGCGGGAGTGCAGACATTTTCATCAGGGATTGTCAGCGGCCCAAGAAACCTAACCAAGGACAAAGTTCCAATCAGGGTAACCAGAACAAGGGTAAAAGGCCGATGATGCAAGTCCGGCAAGGATGAATTAACTTCACCACCCTTGCGGAACTTCCGGACGGAGCCCCCATCATGTCGGGTACATTCTCAATTCACCATAAACCAGTTGTTACATTATTTGATTCAGGAGCAACTCATAGTTTTATTAGTAACAATTGTGGTACCCGAATAGGATTTGATCTTTGTCCTACCCAGGGATCATATATGATTTCTACCCCTGGAGGAAAGATTACCTCTAACCAAATGGTTAAAAGTGTGCCAATTCGGTTAGGCAGCCAAGTGATTAAAACTGATTTGGTATTGCTAAACTTAGAGGGTATTGACGTTATACTTGGGACGAATTGGATGACTGAACATAGAGTACTGCTAGAAATTTCTTCCCGAGTTATTGAGATTAATTCACCATACCAAGGAGCCATTACCCTCTATCTACCTCAGCAGGAGTATCTATATTCTTGCACTTATGCTATCACCGACATCAAAGTAAAAGATATTCCTATAGTGTGTGAGTTTCCCGATGTCTTTCCAGATGACTTACCTGGAATGCCACCAGATAGTGACATCGAGTTCATCATTGAACTTCAACCTGGCACTGCTCCTATTTCAAAGAGGCCATATCGTATGCCTTCAAATGAATTGGCCGAGTTAAAAATCCAACTTCAAGATCTTCTTGATAAAGGTTTCATACGCCCAAGTGCTTCACCTTGGGGTTGTCCCGCTCTCTTTGTAAAGAAGAAGGACAATAGCCTAAGGTTATGTGTCGATTATCATCCACTCAATGCGGTCACTATCAAAAATAAGTACCCTCTTCCCCGCATTGATATCTTATTTGATCAATTAGCTGGAGCTAAGGTCTTTTCCAAGATTGACTTACGCTCTGGTTATCACCAGATCAAAATCAAGCCTTGCGATATTCCAAAAATGGCTTTCTCAACCAGATATGGGCTATATGAATATCTGGTTATGTCATTTGGACTTACTAACGTCCCGGCATATTTCATGTATCTCATGAACTCAGTCTTTATGCCAAAACTTGATAAATTCGTCGTGGTCTTCATTGATGATATTCTGATATATTCCAAGACTAAAGAAGACCATGCTAATCATATACGCATCATTCTTTAACGACTGCGTGATCATCGCCTTTACGCCAAATTCTCGAAATGTGAATTTTGGCTGGATAGTGTGAAATTTTTGGGACACATTATCTCTAGTGAAGGCATATCGGTTGATCCAACCAAAGTTCAGGAAGTTATGGATTGGAAGCCTCCAACTTCAGTCCATCAAATCCGAAGTTTCCTTGGATTGGTGGGATACTATCACCGATTCATTCCAGACTTCTCCAAGATAGCCAAACCTATGACTGAGCTACTTAAGAAACAAGTTAAATATCGATGGGACGATAAGTGTGACGAAGCGTTCCATACCTTGAGAAAACTTCTAACAACCGCTCCAGTACTAGCTCAGCCAGATAACACTCAGCATTTTGATGTCTACTGTGATGCCTTTAGGACTGGCCTTGGTTGCGTTCTAATGCAGAACAACCGGGTCATTGCCTATGCATCCCGAGCACTCCGGAACCACGAGCAAAACTATCCAACTCATGATCTTGAATTGGCAGCAGTTGTTCACGCTCTTAAAATCTGGAGACATCATCTTATGGGTACTAAGTGTAACATTTACACTGACCATAAGAGCCTCAAATATATCTTTACCCAAGCTGACCTGAATATGAGGGAAAGGCAATGGTTAGAACTGATCAAAGACTACAACCTTGAGGTATACTACCATCCTGGCAAAGCCAATGTGGTTGCGGATGCACTTAGCCACAAGGCATATTGTCATTGCTTGTCCATAGCAGCTTTCAGTGACACTCTCTATAATCAGATGAGAAAACTCAATCTACAGATTATCCCTCAAGGTAGTCTAAATCTTTTATCTATCGAGTCTACTCTTCGAGATAAAATCATCATGTCACAACTACATGATGAGGGTATCAAAATTATCAAGCTAAGACTATCTCAAGGAGAAGCTAAATACAAGTGTTTTCACATTGATCATCAAGGAGTCTTGTGGTTCAACAATCGTATCGTTGTACCAAAAGATCATCAACTTCGAAAACAAATCCTTGATGAAGCCCATCTATCCAAACTCTCTATTCATCCTGGTAGCACCAAAATGTATCAAGATCTACGACAACATTTTTGGTGGACTAGAATGAAAAGAGAAATTGCTAAATATGTATCCAAGTGTGATACGTGTCAGAGAGTCAAAGCCAGCCATCTAAAAGCATCTGGTACAATTCAACCATTACCCATTCCATCATGGAAGTGGGAAGACATTAGTATGGATTTCATTGTTGGTCTTCCGAACACGTCTCAAAAACATGACTCCATATGGGTAATCATTGATAGACTCACAAAAACGGCTCATTTTCTTTCTGTGAATACCACTTACTCTACTAAGAAGTATGCCGAAGTCTATCTTGATCAAATTGTTCGGTTACATGGTGTCCCCAAGACCATCATCTCTGATCGAGGGGCCCAATTCATTGCACACTTCTGGGAACAATTGCAATTTGCTCTTGGAACCAAACTGATTCGAAGCTCTGCATATCATCCCCAGACAGATGGACAAACTGAGCGAGTCAACCAAATTCTTGAAGACATGCTCCGAGCATGTATTATTCACTATGGTACGAGCTAGGATAAATGTCTTGCCTTGGCCAAATTCTCTTACAACAACAGCTATCAATCTAGTCTTCAGATGGCACCTTTTGAAGCGTTATACGGTCGCAGATGTCGAACTCCTTTGAGTTGGTCTGAGACCGGCGAATGCAAAATCTTTGGACCAGACCTAGTTGTCGAAGCCGAAGATAAGGTCAAGGTTATTCAAACCAATCTTAAAACCGCTCAGTCTAGACAAAAGAGTTATGCAGATCAAAGAAGGAAACCCTTGCAGTTCCAAATAGGAGATTTTGTCTATCTTCGGGTATCTCCTACCAAAGGTGTTCAGCGTTTCGGCATAAAAGGGAAATTAGCACCCCGATATGTCAGACCCATCGAAATCCTTGAAGTTTGTGGTCCAGTGGCTTACAAACTTCGCCTTCCATCTCAAATGGCTGCTATTCACGATGTTTTCCATGTCTCTCAACTTAAGAAGTGTATCAAGGTACCCACGGAGATCGTTGAAACATGTGCCATTGAGATTGAACCTAATTTATCTTACACCGAACGACCCATCCAAATCTTAGATACCAAGGAAAGGGTCACCCGAAGGAAGAAAATCAAAATGTACAAGATCTTATGGGATCATCACACCGAAGAAGAAGCAACTTGGGAAGCAGAATCTTATCTTCAGCAAAACTTCCCAAACTTCCTACAAGCCAATCCCCAAGTCTAAGCATCCAACTCCAATCTACATCGGAATCTCGGGACGAGATTCTTTTTAGGGGGGAAGGCTATAACATTCAGGTAATTAGAGACATATACACTAGGTTTTAGTGTGATATATGTGGGCTTGCTATGGTAAATATGGGTAGTACAAAAGGCTAGGGGTATATTTGTAATTTCTATAAAGTATAGGCCTTAAGTGTAAATTGGGTGGAATGGAAGGTAGCATTAAAACCTAGGAGAAAAATAATACTAAGTGTTAATTTTATATTACTATGAGAAAGAAAGTGTAAAAGGTAGATTAAAATCTAAGGAATTAAGCCTTTAAGTAAAAACAGGGACCCAAGTGTAAATAAAACAAAAGCCATAGGGTCTTTTATGCAAAATAGTTGATGTGTAGGAGTAACTTTCATGTTTACTTGAGGGCTAATATGTAAGAGTACAAGTCATCATGACCTTCCGTGAACTTTTTGCAAATGTGTTAAAAATTTGATCAAATTCACTTTGGTAAGGACAAAGGTAATTCAAATTTCACCTTTATTCAAAACCTATCATGTAAAGCTGCAAACTTTGAGTTTTTCAACTTGAGCCCTAAAGCATTTTTGTAGAGCTTGAAAAACTCTACAACTTTTATTTTGGGTACTTTCTCATTAGAGATTTAGATCAATGGGGAATTTTACTTTACAGGGAAGTCCCTGGATCTTTTCAATTTTCCACATGAGCCCTTGGACTTTATCTCCTCCTCCTTCCTCTAAGCCCCTTCTGCTCCTTTGCTTTCCCTTCTGCCACCGGCACAGAGCTCTCCCCCTGGCCGCCGCTCTGCCACCGTCGCCGCCGTCCACCACGTGCTGCCGCCCCTCCCCACGCGTCACCCCAACCTTGCCCGCCGCTCTAGCCTAGCCTTGTTGTCCTGCCTCTCGCGCGCCACGGCCTCCCCAAGCACCGCCGGCCACCACCTCGCCGCCCGCCGTCCTGGGCTCGGCCGTGACCGCCCCCCCTCTCTCTCCCTCTCCCTCTCTTCTACAAGCCGTGCGCTGCTACAAAACCCGACCGAACCCCCCTCTCCCCGGCTGCTTTGCCTCTTCTTCCTCCTCGTGACACCGAGAAGCCGCCGCTTCTCCTCGCCGGAATTCTCCTCAACCACGCCACCCCGCCCAAATTCCCTCGGCCAACCGCTTCCCCACCTTCTTCCCTAGCTCTCCGACCTGATCCGATCCAGCCCCCGGCTTTCCTCCGTCGGAATTGCTCTCACCCCGAGCCGCCTCTCACCGGAGCCGCCCGAGCTCGACCTCACTGTCGACAGCTCCTTCCGCTTGATCTCCAGCCCATCCAGGTGCACAAGTCGATTCCCCGTAGCCTACTGATGCTCGTGCGCGCCTTCCTTGCTTGTGTTCACCAGCCCTTCGCCGGGAACGCCGGTGACCCGACGCGGCCGCCGCACCTCCTCGCCGCCGGCCATGTTCCACCGCCACCCGTCGAGCACTTTCCCTCCCAAACAACTCCCTAGGTTCCGTAGGTCATGCTCGGTCAGCCCCTCCCCACCGGAAAGCTCGCCGCCGGCGAGAATGTGCTTGAGCCGATCAGCCGGTCGCCGTCGAGGTCGGATAGGGGCACATCTGTGAGAAGAAAACTTATTCCAGGGACCCAAATGCAAATACCGAAGACCCCCCCCTATGTGTTTTGTTATTTCATGTGATTGATGTTGCTGTCTTGTAAAATTTGTAGAAAACTGTAGAAAAATCCAAAAATTGCAAAACTGGTTTTGTTGGAAACTAGATTTCAATCCCTACAACTTTTATTAATGAAGTTTAGTTTGAAACTTAATATTTTTGAATCTATTTCAAATTTAAGGTTAAAAGGTATTTTGTACATAACTTCTACATATTAGCTTTGTTTCTTATAATTTTTGGTATGTAACTTTTATAGGTTATATGTGAATTTGTGTTAAAGTTTCAAACCTAGCACTATTTTGTAGTTTAACTTCTTTTGAATTTAGATAATTCAAATTCAAGATGATTTGAATTTAACTAAGCATGTTTCTTAGGCTTAATTAACTAGATCTTTTTGTCATGATCTAATGTATTGATAATTAGTCTATAATTAATTTTCAAAACTTTATAATTATATTTGCCTAAGATTTAAATTTAAACTTGAAATTTGAATTCAAATTCAATTGTTTTAGTTCCTATTTTCAATAAATCCAGTACTATAATCATGATTTAAATATAAATGATAACTCAAGACTAAACCCCCTTTTGTTTCATGAGTTCATATGTGTTAACTGCTTGGATTGCAACTATATCGTGAAATAAAATAAAAGAATATGCATCCCTTAATTTACATCTTTGCATATCATGTAGATCCGACTACTCTCGCCGACGGTGATTACGAACTGGTCTCGGATCAAGCCGTAGAAGTTTCTGAAGACCCCGAGAGCGCCGTCGAAGGTCTAACTAAAGCTCCGAACCAAAGTTCGGAAAACTTTGACACTTCTGCTCCCAACCCTACGCAAGAAGGCAAGCCCCGAATATAACCCCTATTTTACTTACACTGCAACCTATATTATTTATATCTATCTGTGCATTACGTTTTTAGGAATTGTATGAGCAACCCTAGTCACATTTTCTTAGGAACCAATGTATTGGATACTAGCACTTGAGTTTGAATAGCCGCTCTGCTAATAGGACCGATAGAAGTCAGGTGATTTCCTGTCACTCGCGCGATATAGGAGTTGTACTGTTTACCTTCCTGCAATCACTATAAGGATGACGGACGGGAATTATGTGAGGTATTAGGGTTAAGATGATACCCCATCTGTGTTGTTGAATTTGATAAGGTCGCAGTGTGTGATAGCGGTGGTTAAGCGTTTGAAAGTACTAGCCACATGCCGTGAAATATGGTAAGCGGTAAGCCTAGTAACCAATCGGCCCGAGGAGTGGATATACCTCCCACCACTCATATTTTGGTTCTTCCTGTTACTCGATTCAACATGTAAGAATACGTGTTGCAGGGCAACCAGGAGTATGATCATGTAGTCGCGCTACAGACGTACGTCCTGCACATATTGGATGTGCGTATGGTCCTGCAGTCGCTTGTGGTGGATCTGATCCACGAGTCGGAATGAAAGGCAAATGGTTGCTTCGGAACAATCGTTGGATGTTCCAAGCGTGTGAGTTAGGTCTACCCTTGCAAGGCTGAAATTTGATTCAGGAATCATCCGTTTCTCGCGGAGATTGAGACTGCTTGATCCCTTTACCACATAGAATAACAAGAGTAACTGTATGGTTATTAAAGATGATGACTGGCTAAAGATTCTACCGTACCATGCTTGATTAGCTATAGGTGCTTATCTAGAATGGGTAATCACATAGAACTTGAAAGGTAAAAGTTGAAATTCAGGACCTACTCTTTGTTGCTTTTCAGCTGAAAACTCTACCCAAAGCTAAAAGCCTTTATAAGTCTAGTTACATGGCTATGTATACCATGAACGGGTAAGCATTGCTGAGTATTAGAATACTTAGTCTGTACCGTACCGTGGCCCTACCCTCTGCCTGATGGTTGGTCCGTGGAGTGGGATCCGTCCCCGACCACCGCAGACCTCTCCGAGTGATATCATGCCAGGGCTAGCATGATATCCGAACTGACGACGTGTACAGGGCACGTGTTTTAAAACTCCGCCGCGTGACTTGAAACATAAGACTGTTTTGTAATAATTGCCATCAGTTGGAAACTGATACCACTTTTGAACTCTCATGTAATATACTTGCCTGTGATGTAAAATGTGATGTTGGCTCTTGTATCTCTCGACTCGTCTTCATGCGAGGTACCTTGTTTGATCCTGTATCGGTGGTTTATCGGGACGCTACCCGACAGGCCAAGGGATTATACGGTTTGAAGTACGTTGGAGCCCTCTGGACTGGACTCGCATACTTGAGCCGGTGTAATTCAGGCGGTTCTGCCACACCCTTCCCTTCCCAAGACCCCCTGAAGGCGCGCCTTGAGCCCCTAATGCTCTCTAACCACTCCTCCTCCCCCCTCCGCCGTCCCCCTCGTCGGAATTTGGCCGGCAACGCCCCTGGCCTTCTTCCCCGATGAGCCAAGGGCCTATTTGAAAGGATTTCAAAAGTTCTAAGGGTCTTCCTGCAAGATTTCAGAACCCCCCAATTCAAAAGCTGTGAAGCTCAAAAATGTGTAGAAAATTGTAGAAAATTCAGAAAAATGTCAAATTAGTTGGGTTTGAATCCTTGTGTTAAATACTACCACTTTTGTATTATGATCATGAGATGAAAATGTGTATTTTGAGCTGTGTTTAAATTAGTAGATAAGGGGTATTTTAATTAGATCTTTTGATCCATAGCAGTGCTGAAGCTCAAATTTGAAACATGGAATATATATGCCATAAGTAGAGTTGTGTAAAATTTGGAAGCCTAGAAAAGCCCTCTAGCTAGGATGTTTAGATAACTTTGCTTTATGTTAATAAATGTTTCATGATTTAATTCCAGAAGCATTTCTTCATGTTTATAGCTGAAAATTTCACCTTAGCTTTTTTTTAGCATATCTAATCCAAGATAAAAGTTTGAGAGTCAGAAACCTAATGTAGCTTCAACAATGAATTTAAGTTTAGATTCAAAGAAAATTCATGAACAATAGCTCTAGTTCATGAAAAATTATGAAAATATTTTGAGGTGTTTTTCTCGAGTAGTGTAACATGTCCACAAATTCTCAACCTATGATCAGGTGTAGAACAAGCAGAATGAATAGTACATGATATGATAATGTTATATTCCTAATTAATCAATGTAAGCCCATAATTAAATGATAACCTAAGGTTATTAAAGATAATTAGCTAGGCAAATAAATAAAGTTATTAAGTGTAATTAGTTTAAATGTTTAAGATAACCAAACATGCTACCTCATGCAGTTAGTTAAATGTTTAGGGTAACCAACCATGTTACTTAATATAACTAAGTAAATGGGTTAATACCCGATAAATGACTGCCCAGTAAAGGGGAATTGTGTTGTTTGCTAGTATGTAATGTTAATTTCGTTGGATTGCAACTTTATTGTGAAATAGAATAGCTATGCATTTTCTAAACTGCATCATTTACATCACATGTAGACTCGACGCTTCTTGCCGACAGAGACTATCAGATTCTCCCGGAACCCGAAGTGGAAATCTCTGAAGACCCCGGAAACATCCTCGGAGAATTAACTGAAGCCCCGAACCTGAGTTCGGAAGAATTTGTTAACGTCTCTGACCCTAGCCTCGCTAGTGAAGGCAAGCCCCAGACATAAACCCACTACTTAATTACACTACAATCTACATTTACATATATACTTGTGCATTAAGTTCTTAGGGATTGTCTGGAAACCCTAGTTGCATATTTCTAGGAACCGATGTACTGAATATTAGAACCTGAGTCCGACTAGTGCTATGCTAATAGGACTGGTAGAAGTCGAGTGATTTCCTGTCACTCACGCGATATAGGAATTGGTTGCTTACAATACTGCAATCACTATAAGGATGACGGACGGGGTTATGAGTAGTATCTTGGAAAGAAATGATACCCCATCTGTGTTGACGAATTTGGTTAAGGTCGCAGTGTGTGGTAGTGGCAGTTAAGCGTTTGAAAGTACTAGCCACATGCCGTGAAATATGGTAAGTGGTAAGCCTAGTAACCAATCGGCCCAGCAAGTGGACTCGTCCCCCACCACTCGACTTTTATTTTATGTTTACACGCACCGACGTGTGGGAGAATGTTCTGCAAAGCAGACGGGAATACGATCATACAGTCGCGCTGTAGATGTATGTCCTGCATATTGGATGTGCGTATGGTCCTGCAGTCGCTTGTGGTGGCTTTGTTCCACGACCCGGAATGAAAGGCAAATGGTTGCTTCGGAACAACCTGTTGGTGTTCCAAGCGTGTGAGTTAGGTTTACCTTGCAAGGGTTAAAATTTGATTTAGAATCATCCATTTCTCGTGGAGATTGAGACTGCTTAATTCTTCTGCCACATAGAGTAACAAGAGAAATCTTATGATGAGAAATACTGAGGTATGCTTTAAAGAGGCTCTACCTTGCTTGAGTAGTTATAGGTGTTTACCTCGAATGGTTAAAGGAACTAGAAACTGAAAGCTAATATATGAAATTAAGGATCTACTCGTTGTTGCTTTTCAGCAAAAGCTAAACCCAGAACCTTTGCAAAGCCTTCATGGTCTAGTTATGGGCTAAGTATACCCTAATTCCAGGTAAGCCTTACTGAGTATTAGAGTACTCAGCCTTGCAATATGAATTTATTTCAGGACATGTCCCTGAAGACTCTACCCTCCCCATGCCTTGGCCCTATACTTTGCCTGATGGTTGGTCCGTGGAGTCGGACCCGTCCCCGGCCAACACGGATCATAACGAGTGATGTGATGCCAGGGCTTAGCATGATGTCCGTATGGGCGACGTGTATAGTTGTCGTACTTTAAATTCCGCTGCCGTGAACTTGAACCTTTAAACTGGTTTGTAATAATGACCCTCAGTTTGGAACCTTTGCTACTTCTGCAAACTCTTGTAATATAAGTGTCTGTGATGTAAAATATGATGGTGATTATATCTCTGGACTCGCCTTCATGCGAGGTACCTTGTTGGATCCTGCTTTCGGTGGTTTATCGGTACGTTACCCGATAGGCCAAGGGGTTACATCATTTGAAGTACAATTGGAGCCCTGGAGAGAGAGAGGACTTGTGTACTTGAGCCGGACAATTCAGGTTGGTTCTGCCACATGATACACCCGAAATCATGGCACACGCTCTTCGAGTGTGTCACCATCCGCAAATCATTCAATGCACCACCCCTCCCTCAAGCAGGAAAGTGAATGGACAAGGAGGATGATGAAGGAGGTGACAAGTCGGGGGCTCAAGTGTCAGACCCGGGGCTACGGGACTGCGTACATAACGTAGTTTAAATAGAATTAGGAGATAAGGCTTGCTTTATCTCTTATTTATGTTGTTTTCTACTCGTATGAGAGTAGGACTAGTCGGTACAGAAGGAAACTACTCGAGTTGTACTTGGGTACGATTTCTTGGCTAGTATTGGACTAGGATTCATGTAACCCTGTCCTCCCGGATATATAAGGGGGGTGGGGACCCCCTCAAAACACAACATTAACATCCAAGGCAATACAAACCACCATACAGGACGTAGGGTATTACGCACCTCGCGGCCGAACCTGTCTAAATCTTGTGTTCCTTGCACCTTCGAATTTCTGATCTCAATGTCTCCTCACCTAAACTTACCACCTCAGATATATCCCTCGGTGAGCAGCCGATAAAACACCGACAACTTGCGTGCCAGGTAGGGGAGCGCATCGAAGATCCACCGGCAAACTTGATGGCATCTTTCTAGTTCACCAGGTCAGTACCCTCTCAGGGCACGACATTTGTTTTTGGCTCGTGGGTCTGCGTCGCAGATGGCACGGGCAGTTTCCATCGATTTCTCATCGACACGAAGCCGAAAACTCCCACGGCGAGTTTTCATAGCGACTTCGAGAAGTTTGTTGATGATCTCGATGACTTGTCAATCCATGGATCCGCTATGAGGATCGAGGAGGAGTCTGCTTTCGGCGTGACTCCATCCAGCGCTGCAACAACCTTGCTTGGGTTGGACTTGTTCCAATCTAAGGTCTCGCGTAGCCGATCACGACTCGGTCTATGCAATTTGGCCACTGGTCTTCAGGTGGCCAACATCTCCGAGTCCCTTTCCACATTGGAGAAGGACTTGGACTCTTTACTCCAACTCGGAAAGCCCAAAGCCACCGCAAATCGGGGGGCTACGGGTTGTTTTGGTGCCAACGGTCTGATGGTTGCCTCCTCTCCGGAGGGGCATTTCATGCATTGGAAGGGCATGAAACTTTCTGATCTGCTTGAGGCCGAAGACCGGCTTGTGGCACACCTTCAGCCCTTGCCTTTTTAGGAGGGTAGGCCATTAGCCACCATGGCAGAGGAGTCAACTGAGCTAGTCGACGCGAACTCTGATGAGCTCATCTCACGCCAGGTACTGATGGCGGAAGAAGGCGAGGATGATGGCGACTTGCCCATCGTCGAGTTTGATGCGGTATCTGAAGATGAGGCTATAGCCAACACCGGCGATGAAAACGACGCCGATCGTGAGGCATGGAGGATCAGGAACAGAGCTCGCGCAGCCTGCCGAAGGAGGGTCAATGAGCGCATGCGATCTATGCATCGCGAGCTAGACGCCGAATTCGCTGTTGTAAGCGAGCAGGGCTTCAGGACTCCGGTGGCCAACATCACCAGGGTAACTGCTATACCTAACTTGTTGAAGTAGCTCCGAGTAGGAACCCATCCAACAAGCTAGGTATAACCTGAACGAGCAGGTCTAACCAGTTAGGAAAGAATGCGAGCATCATCGCGTGACTGCCGTGCTTATGGCAAGAAATAGAAACTTCCTTGAGTGCAATGACTCTAGGCGTAGTCGTAATAGCTCCTCATGTGAGCCCATCCAACAAGTTAGGTATAAACCGATCCAACGGATCTAACTTGTTGGGAAAAATGCGATCGTCATCGCGAACGACCATCAAAGGTCATGGCAAGAAGTCGATTCTTATAAAGCATGGACGTGGCCGTAGCCTCCGTCAAAACTCATGATAAGAAGTCAATTTATATAAAACATGAACGTGGCTACAGCCTCGGTATGTTAACAGAAGAAATTTACATTCCAAATTTTGTGACACGTAGCCTCCAAATTGATTCGAAAGAAAAAGGCCGCCTGGGCGCTCAGAGAACAGCTATCCCCGCACATTTTCTCATGGGTAGAACTTGCATAGGTTCTGAGCGTTCCAAGAATTTGGGACATCTTGGCCCTCGGGGTATTGTAGCCGATATGACCCCGGTCTTGTAACCTGCTTGATGACGAATGGCTCTTCCCACCTCGAGTTGAGCTTGTGTAAGCCGGACTCATCTTGGATGCGGCGTAGGATCAAATCGCCTATACTGAACGACCATTCCCTCACGTTGCGATCGTGATATCGCCAGATCCCCTGCAGGTATCGTGTTGACTGAACAAGAGTGGTGCAGTGAGCCTCTTCGATAGAGTCGAGCTCTAACTGCCTTGCTTCGTCCACCTCGCCTTCATTGTATATTTCAACCCTTGGGGATTTTCACATGATGTCGGCCGGTAAGATAGCTTCGGAGCCATAGACAAGGAAGAACGGTGTTTGTCCTGTGGCTTTGTACGGCTGTGTCCTGAGCCCCTAGACAACATGTGGCAACTCGTGTATCCACTTTCCTCTTTTCTTGCTATTTTCATTATAGAGTCTTTTCTTGAGGCCCTCAATTATCATGTCGTTCGCCCTCTCGACTTGACCATTGGACCTTGGGTGTGCAACAAAGACATATTTGACCTTGATGCACGCATTTTCACAGAACTCCAAAACTGGTTGGTCATGAAATTTGAACCCAGGTCTGTGATGATGGTGTTCGGGAAGCCGAAGCGATGCAAGATATCGGAGATGAAATCAACGACTCTGTGGCAGAACCAACCTGAATTACACCAGTTCAAGTGCATCGATCCTTTCTCGGAAGTCAGTAATGGCTCGACTGCACTTCAAACGGTATATTCCCATGGTCTATTAGGTAAAGTCCCGATAAAACTACCTAACTCAGGATCAAAACAAGGTACCTCGCATGAAGGCGAGTCCAGTGATACAAATGCCAACCATTTTTACATCACAGATATAATATTACATGGTATACAACCATAGTATAAAAACCTAACTAGTTCGAATTTATACAAGACTTTTTCAAAGTTATAGTATCTGCGGCAGAAAATAAACGCAATTCTACAGATGTCGCACAATGGATGTTTGAGCTAAGCCCATGCTCAACATCACTCGGAGGGACCTGTGTTGGCCGGGGACGGATCCCACTCCACGGACCAAGCATCGGGAAGAGCATAGGGCCATGGCACAAGCAGAGTAGAGTCCTCGGGGGGATTACCTGGAACAAAAGTCATAATGCAAGGCTGAGTATAATAATACTCAGCAAGGCTTACCCGTTTCATGGTATACTTAGCCATGTAACTAGACTATGAAGGCTTTAAATGGTTCTGGGTTTAGTTTTCAGCTGAAAAGCAACAAAGAGTAGATCCTTACTTTCAAATTTTAGCTTTCAGATTCTAGTTGATTATCCATTCTAGGTAATCAACTATAACTATTCAAGCATGGTAAAATTTTTAAACAAACATCATCTTTGATAATCATAAGGTTGCTCTTGTTACTCTATGTGGCAAAGGGATCAAGCAGTCTCAATCTCCGTGAGAAACGAACGATTCTGAATTGAATTTCACCCTTGCAAGGTAAACCTAACTCACACGCTTGGAACATCGAAAAGACCGTTCTGAAGCAACCGTTTGCCTTTCATTCCGGGTCGTGGATCAGATCCACCACAAGCGACTGCAGGACCATACGCACATCCAATGTGCAGGACGTACGTCTACATTGCTACTGTATGACCGTACTCCTGGTTGCCCTGCAACACGTATTCCCACACGTCGAAGCGAGTAACCAGAAAATCCAAATACGAGTGGTGGGAATTATGCCCACTTGCCGAGCCGATTGGTTACTAGGCTTACCGCTTACCATATTTCACGGCATGTGGCTAGTACTTTCAAACGCTTAACCACCGCTACCACACACTGCGAACTTAGCCAAATTCATCAACACAGATGGGGTACCATCTCAACCACGATACTTCACATAAATCCCGTCCGTCATCCTTATAGTGATTACAGGAATGTAAACACTACAATTCCTATGAAGCTCGCGAGTGACAGGCAATCACTCGACTTCTACCGGTCCTATTAGCATAGCAGCTATTTGGACTCAAGTTCTAGTATTCAGTACATCGGTTCCTAGGAATATGCAACTAGTGTTTGCAGCCAACTCCTAAGAACTTAATGCACAAGTATATATATAAATGTAGATTGCAGTGTGTTATCAGTCAAAACCCGCCGGCAAGTAGTGACAGGCAACACGAGGAGCCGGGAGGCTTCCGGGACTGCTGGTGGCCCCCGGTCCCTCGGTCAACGGCCTAGTAGTCCGGCGCACACCCTGGCTTGGAGTCGCTAGGCGTGCCACCTGACCCTGTACCTGATCAGGAAGGTGTGATGTATTAAATTCCTGTATGCACAGACACGTGTAAAGGTTAGTCTGAGCCGTGTTCGGCTCATCACTTCCTCCCGGTATCGGCTATGAAGAGCCGATTGTATCAATACCAGATTGGATCTATAAATAGGCAACATATGTACTTGATGACAATATAAATCCTGCTTCGTAAATATTAATCTAATCCAATCTACGATGATTAAGCCCTCACTGCATGATCGGAACATCCTACACGTGATTGAGCCTAACAAATACCAAAAAGCAGAGGCCTAAAAACCAGCTGAAGCGCCGATTCCCGGAACAATCTCTTTTCAAGCTGCGATTCGATACTAATCATACTGTCGGAACTTTCAACTCATTTGCAAGGCCTAATCATGCACATATCAAGCTAAATCTCTGATAAATAGAAACAAATCACAACAGATTGGATCTACTGATAAAGACAAAGCAAGATGTGACCATCGCATCCAAGATTGGACACGATGACCACCAAACACTCATGAGCAACAAACAAGGCACGATCCGAATATGAAGAAAATAACGTTACTCTATGCGTGTTAAGATAACTAGTGCTACTCGCCATCTACAAAGCTTCAGAACGAGAAACACATAAAGCAAACGGGCAAGGGTAATGCTACCCCGATCACGCAGAGCGTGATCGGGGCCGCACGACACTTACTCGAGAAAACCCTAGAACAGGGGAGGTGATGCGCTGAGAATTGTTGATGAATGATTCTATCTTTCTTGTTTATTCATGGTACATATTTGTAGTCCGTAGACTTGCCTTTCTTAACCAACCCTGACCAAACACGACACGAATCTTAACTACCTATATCTAAACTATTTACACGGCCTTTCGGGCCCCAAAACATCCGCACAAGGTCCGCTTCGCAAGCCCATTGTAGTTATCCTCCAAGCCCATCTTGCTCCATGGCCCACTTCCGGCCCGTCCAGATTATGGCGATAACACATGCCCCTGGTTTTGGCAATAATAATTCCGAAATCAACTCTCTTTTTAATCGCCTCGACCCTTCGACTTCCAACCCGTACAATCATGCCTCTTCAACTTCCAGAGGATGTGACCGCTCTGCTTCAGTCTCCTTGGGAACCGTTAGGGTACTGATTCACTTCACTCCTCCCTTTGCCTTTATAAACTTACCCCCGGCATCTTCCTTAATCGCCTTCTTCTCACAGCCATTGGCAATCGTATCTGAACCATCCTCTCTTCCTCTTGCGATGGCTTCCTCCTCCTCTGCCTCTTCTGTTATTTCTTTCGAATCTGAATCTTCCCGAGAGCCCACCCCTAATATGATCCGATAGCTGCTTACGAGATCCTTGCCCCCCTACATTGGGATGCAGAGGAGTGGGACTTCCAATCTCAGTCAGAGGATGATGAATCCCTAACTGATGATGAAGATCTCACACTCCTTCTTGGAGCCAAGCTGGAGGAGGATGACGAAGACGATGTATCATGGGGAGAAGAACTCTCCTCCTCGGAGGAAAGAGCCGATTCCTTTTCCACCGAAGAAGATTCAGTAGCAGGTGACTTCCTCTTTGGCAGGTCATCAGACGAAGCTTCCGACGACATCGAAGAAGCCGAAGACGATGGTGGATTCACCAGCAACAGCAGCGGGAGTGACGACAGCAGCAACAATAGTGGTGCTAGCATTGCCCCACCGACCAAGCGTCGCAAGACTTCTGGCGTATACTGGTGGTAGGCTGTAGCACCACCATTAGATTGGCTCTAGGAGCAATCGGCTCCTCTTTTGTACTCGCTTCCTCATTGTGAATAAAATCCTCTTTCACATCAGTGAGTTTTTTGCACACAACGACCTGCTCAAGAGCCGATGGCAACGCATCGGCCTTAGAATATACTGATCCGGATCCGAAATAACTTTCCAATTCATTTTACTCTCCGCCAGAACTCAAATCCTTCTCCAAGATAGATCTCTGGAGATTTCGAAAATCCAGGTTAACTTCCAAAAACCGCTTTGCTCATAAACCCTAGCCGCGGAATCCTCCTTCGAGCTTCAAAACACACATTCGATCTTGCGCCACCAACCCTAGATCTATTCTCCAAGTTCTCGATTCATCAAGGTTCCCGATGGCGGAATCTTCGAATACCGCCGCTACTGTCTTCGGTCTGAAGGTAAAACTTCGACCCCTGTTACTTTAATGAAGTAGTCGCAAAATTTATTGCGCTGTTAAATGACTCCTTCTTCGACTATTTTGTCTTTCTTGGGGTTTTTTTCAGGCTTCCGATATCTTCTTACTGCATCCCTCTTCCCCCAATTCTTTCTGCCTCGGGCCTCGTTCTTACGAGAAGCCCATAGATCTAATTTCTTCCGAGGCTAATTGAATCCCCTTCATGAGCCAGGACATAGATCTAGAATCTTGGTCAGATAGCCTTCGCGCTTGGCCAAATCCTCCAGAGGGTTGGATAATTTGGTATAACAGAATGGCGGATGCCTATCAACCTTTATGGGAATCCATCAGGATAGCCGATGCTCTGTCTCTATCCCTTTCTCCTCTTGAAAAGGATGAGAACCTTCTGAAGACCATCGGCTACTTCTGGTCCGATGCCTTGAACTGTTTCCTCTTTGGGCATGGTCCGATGACCCCGACCCTTCTGGATGTTATGATGATCACTGGTTTAGACATCTCATCGACTTGTCCCTCTGCTTATAGGCTTTCTGTAGTCCCCTTCAAACTATCTTCCAAAGCAGAGTGCACTAACAAGAGCACATACCTAAGCCAGCATTAGAAAACAAAGGGTCCTGTGACAGAAAAAGAACACACAGCCTCCCTGAATTTATGGCTGGAGCACTTTCTCTTCTGTGGCCCTTCGCTTGCTCCAACCAAAAATTACCTTCCTATGGCGTACGAGCTGGCCAAAGGTCACACTATTGGCCTTGGTAAATTATTCCTTGGGGAAATTTACAGATATCTTCATCTAATGCCCTTGAGACTTCTTGCACAGAAAAAACTCAGAACTGGTGGTCCCTGGTGGTTCATCTAGCTATGGGCTCACCTTTACTTCCAAAGTTCCATCCCAAATTTCCCTTCTCTAGTTAGCAACTCTTTTCTAGATCTGAATGGGAGATAGATCAGATGCACTAGCTTCGGGCAGGCCTTATACAGTCTCGCTGGCGGGAAGCTAAATCCTCCAGACGCCTTTTGCTGGTTTAGGATTTTTTACAAAGGCCTAGATAACCCAAACTTTCTCCCATATGTCGATTCTAAACTCTTTGAGAACCCAGCCACATTCTGGCTAGCCAATTTTGCCCATGACGCCGATACCTGGCACCTGTACTCCATCATGGTTCGGATCATTAAGCCAGGATATGAGTTTTACCAGCCGGTCGTAGCGGCTCGGCAGTTTGGTCTTGGGCAGGTGCCTCCATATTTCCTTCTTCATTACCTGACATCAAATAGAGTGGATCCCCCTGATGCTGTCACCACCCAGAGATGCTACAGTCTATTCTCAGACCTTTCCATCTTAGTCCCTGCCGATCTTGTCCTTACTTCTTCGACTATTGACTTCGAGGGCTGGTGGTTGATGTGGAAAACTCATGTTTTCCGAAGAGCTTTGGGACCAATGCTGCAACAGATTCACTCTAAATATGAAATCCCTGATGGAGAGGTATTGCTGCTTATCCAATGTCTCTCTTTTTTACTTTACCGAACCCTTTCTGATTTCATTTTCTATTTCTGCAGCGGGAGGATGGCCCAGAGCCGACGAATGATGATGGATCGCCCTTCTGTTTCTTGCCAATTGCCCCTGTAGTTCTTTTCGGCAAAAACGCACCTCCTCCTTCGAAGAGCATCATGCAGATCCAGCCCAGTACCGCAAAGCTGACCCCCAAGCGGAAGCGATCTTCTAAGGCTGTTGCCCCCCGAGCTCGTGCTAAGATGAGGAAAGTCCTTATCAGGAAGATCCTATCGGGTTTTATCCGGCTGCCCACCGAGGGGTATACCCAAGGTGGTAGGTTTTGGGTTGGGATGCGCCGAGATCAGGAACTCGAAGGTGCAGACAACACAAGATTTAGACAGGTTCAGGCTGCAATATGCGTAATGCCCTACGTCCTGTATGATGGTTTGTATTGCCTTGATGTTGATCTGGTGATCTTGGTTTTGAGGGGGTCCCTGCCCGCCCTTATATATCCGGGGGGACAGGGTTACATGAATCCTAGCCTGATACTAGCTTAGGAATCATACTCAAGTACAACTCGAGTAGTTTCCTTCTGTATCAACTAATTCTACTCCGCATGCGGGTAGAATACAACATAAATAAGGTACAGGACACATCCTATCCCCTAGCCCAATACGGACTCCTTGATGTACACAGCCCCGTGGCCCCGGATCTAACAAGCCCCCGAGCTCTTCGTAGCTGAGTACTGCAGGCTCTTCGAGTACTTCTGAAGCAGTCTTCGACTTCTTTCGAAGCTCCGTCTTGAAATTTCTCTTCGAGTACTCTTCTGACTGCATCGAAGCTATGAGGTGCTCATGCCCTGAATTCTTTCTTTTGTATGGGGTGCGATGAATAATCGCACTCCATATGGAGTAGCCCCCGGGCCTTAGGTTGAATCAAAGAATCAAGTTGAGGGTCAAACTAGTCTTGAATCTTTTCTTCTTATCCTTCGAGTACTTTCAAAAAATAAGTAGTCGATGCCACGTGTCTCACAGCCCCCGAGCCTTGAATCCAAATCTCTCAAATTTTGGAAAAAAGGATCCCAAAAGTCATGGCAAAAATGTTCCCTGTTGAAAAAATATAGTCCAAGATGATGTAATTGGCAGAAATTGAACTCGAAATTCAAAAAACCTCTTTTTTTGGGACAATTAACCCTGGAAAAATGGTTAATCAAATAACTGCCCAAAAAATCCACCAAAAACCGCTCGTATTCCAAGTATTCCCCTTGTGCGACGCTTCACCTTTTGCACAGTAAACCACTGCCTGACCGCTGGTTCTTTAACCTCGCAGCCAGTTAGGGTTCTTCCCATACCTTCAGATCTCACGCTGCCGCCAGAGAGAAAACAAAAACCTCAACTAAATCTCACCCTGCTGCCACTCCTCCACCGCCCTGCATAGTCGAAATCCTTCGAGCCATCGATCATAGCCCCCAAGCATCTTGCGAACAACTCGTGGCTTAACAGATCCGAATGGCGCCGAAGAAAATCAACCAGAAGGAACTGAAAGAGGTGCAAGCAGCAACCAGCGAGTGGTCAATTAGTATGTGCTCTCACCACCATCTCGCAAATTTAGTGTTGGGGGGTCTGCTTCAAGAGAGAAATCTCATCAATTGGTGCCTTGCCCTTCGCGATCCTTTCCCGATGGAAAATGTTGACGAGATCGTATCCTTTTGCGCTTTTTCTGAACGGGGTCTGGCCCTCCCCACTTGTTCATTCTTCCGTGGCCTTCTTTATTTCTATGGGATTGAGCTGCAACACCTCAACCCTAACTCAGTTTGCCACATCTCAATTTTCATCCACTTCTGTGAAGCCTTCCTTGGAATTGAGCCCCATTGGGTTCTCTTCCGCTATCTTTTCCGCATGAAACCCCAGCCAACCGCCAAAAATCCATCTGTGATAGGGGGTGCTGGTATCCAACTTAGGCAACATGCCAGTGATAAATACATATCTTACAAATTTCCTTCCAATATCCCCGGGTGGAAACAGCAATGGTTCTACATTGCGAACCACGCCCCCCAACTCCCTGTGCGTTCAGGCAAACCTCCTGTTCAGCGCCCCGAATGGACACTGGAGCCCACTAAAGTAGAGATGGACCAGGTGAATGAGCTGCTAGAGTTGATCGCCGCACACAAAGAGACGGGGGTAACCGGGGCATCCGTGATATTGTCATTCTTCAAACGCCAAATTCAACCCATCCAACAGCGCCATACATTAGGATTCGAGTACATGGGTACTGAAGACCCATCTCGTATGTGCACAGAGGAACTTGGAGATGACGCCGCACTTGTTCGCGTCAAGCGAATTCTGCTGGATGTGGAAACCGTCCCTTATGTTCCAGCGGGTTTAATAGCCCAGAATCGACCGGTAAGTGTTCGACTTCTCGACTTCTTCTTTGATATGGAGAGCTAAGACTGATTGATGAACTTGACACAGGATCAAACGGCGTTGTACCGGAGTTACCCGCTGCAACCCAATCTGCCTCGACCCTATCACACGTTGCCCAGCGCCGCGGCCGAAGCAAAGAGAGCAAGAACCGCTGACAACGAGTCGGCCGAGGGCAGCCGGGCAATCGGGGAAAGGGCACAAGCAAACAACTCCTCCGGATCATCCGTGGAGTTATCCGACGATGCGCCTCTAATCCCCCGGCGGCGCCGGGAGATGCGGAAACGCAAAGCCAGCACCGCCGACCTCGCCGGGTAAGTGCTTGTCAAACTATAAAGGTATCGAGTTGTTCTGCTGAATACTATTGACAACTCTGTTTTGTAGTCCTTCGTCTTCTTTGCCCAGCCCCCAGCGACAAAGGGTAGTCAAAACACCCCCAACCGGGAATGATGCACCACAAGCCAGATCCACAGAGGCTGATGGGGCGGACCCGTCGCCTTCTCCTGCAGATGACGTGACAATCGCCGTGGCGGGCGCTGTATCGGGGCAGCTCGCGCCCTCGGCTGAGGCAGCTCGGCCGCCAGCGGTGGATTCCGTGGCCATCGCCACAACGGGTGCTACGCCCGGGTTGCTGGCGCCCTCGGCTGAGGCAGCTCCGCCGCCAGCGCTGCCAGCCCCCTCGACTTGTACGCCTTCACCTCCAACTGCAAATGCCGTGGTGAAGAAGCCACTGAGGCTGGTGTTCAGGGATCCAGCAATAACCTGATCTCACGTGTAAGCACTGCTCTGGATCCCGTCGTTAGCCATGTATGAGATTCGAAATATCAAAACTTTATGTTGTTTGGAATAGGCCCGCAACAGCAGTGGTGCTGGACGAGCCAGGACTCGAGTTGGCCCCTCCAGCCCCCCAAGCCCTCGTCTGAGCTGACCAGCGCACCGGAACCAGCAGAGGTAGCGACTGCAGCCTTGCCTAGCTCACCGCCGCCCGAGCCCCAGCACGAAGAACGCGAAGCCGGTGGCGATGAGCAAGTCGAGGTCGCTGTTGCGGGCCCGCTGAGAGTGCAGGTAAAGTATCTAGCTGCCCTCAGCCGTAGTCATCACTTGTTTAACACTTACTTTCTTGCGACAGCCGCCCAGCCATCAGTCATTGAGGTGGTGGGAGCTGTAGAGGGGACTAGCGCGCAGCCCGCCCTTGGAGAAGAAGTCGAAGATATACTCCAAGCCATTAGCAAGTTTGCCCAGGTAAGAGTCACATGCCCTACTGATGCTGAGTGTGGGTGGATCGTTCATCTCGATCCACCAGAAATGTGCAGGATACGAGCAAGAAGACCCAAGAGCAGGCCACCAGGCTGGAAGAATCCGCAAGGCGCATTGACGAACTGACGCGGGAGTGGACCAGCCTGGAGCGTGCTAACGCCGAGCTTCGAGGCCAACTCAAAGAGCAGCGAAAAGCGCATCAAGGTATGACAGATCTTACACATGAGCTTGTATCATTAGCGATGATTGTGTATTCTGAAACCTGTTCATCACCGCAGAAATTAAGAAACTCATAAATTATAAAGCAGAGCTGCTTACTGACTTGAAGAACATGCTCAATTGCCGCGCAGATTAAGTCAAGAGTCTGCAGAAGGTGATGGCCGACACGGAGAAGCAGTTCGTCGACTGCCTCCAGCAGATCAAGACTCTGGGCGAAGAGAAGGAGAAATGCCAGAAAGAGCTGGAGGAACTGAAGGTGGCAGCTCAAGAGCTTGTTGAGATGGTGGACCCACGGGAGGACAACTTCGAAGGCGAGCCCCCTCTGGTAGTTCGTCTTCGTGGGGCGCCACAAAGGATCTTGGACTTCGTCACCAAGGCCGCCGCCACCTACGTGGGTCACGCCTTAGGGCTAGTAAGATCATACTGGCCAAGGGCTCGACTTGAAGTACTCACAGGGGGCGTAGCTGCCGACTGCACTAATGAGAAGTTCCACGAATACTTGGTAGAAGCCAGGCCAGTAGCTGAAAAAATTGTAGAAAACATGGTCCAAAACTGAACCCTTAGTGTTTAAGCCTTTTGTAATATAAGAGACCACAGTTATCTTTTATGTAGCCTTATGAGAACTCTGAGAGTATTGTCTCGTCTGAGGCAAAGACCTGCTACTTCTGAGTGCAACGACTCAGAAGGTAGCCGATATAGCTCTGCACGGGAGCTTGTCGGGTAAGCCAGATGAAGTCCGACCGAGCAGATCCAACTTGCCCGGAGCGCGCAATATGTGGCGCAGCGACTAGGATGCCTCATAGCAAACAGTCAAAAAACTACCCTGAGTATAACGACGTCAGGGGTAGTCGATACAGCCCAGCGAAGGGACAAGCCAAACAAGTTAGATAAAACCCGAACAAGTCGAGCCCAACGAGTCTGGAAAAGACATGATTATCATCACGACGACACAAATGCATGTAGCATGAAGTCGATTTGAATAATATGGGCGTGGCCATAGCCTCCGCAGTGTATTCGAGAAACTACCTTTCAGGTCATGTGGCACAAAAAGCCGCCATATGGACCCAGAAAAGGAAAATAATCGTGGCGCGTACAGGAACTGGGGACAAGTCCCCTGAAGGGTAGAAACATCGCAGGTGTTGTATATTCCTTGAATTGGGTACATCCTGACCGTTGGGGTGTTGTAGTCGATAAGATCCTGGTCTTGTAACCCTCTTGACGATGAATGGTCCCTCCCATCTTGAGTTAAGCTTGTGCAAACCCGACTCATCCTGAACGCGACGAAGGACGAGGTCGCCTATGCTAAACGACCGTTCCTTAATGTTGCGATCATGATATCGCCGGATCCCCTGTAGGTAACGAGCTGACTGAACGAGAGCAGAACAGCGAGCCTCTTCGACAGAATCCAGCTCGAGCTGTCGTGCTTCGTCTGCCTCGCCTTCTTTATACATCTCGACCCTTGGGGATTTCCACATGATGTCCACTGGGAGAATCGCCTCGGAACCGTAAACTAGAAAGAATGGAGTCTGCTCTGTGGCTTTGGACGGCTGAGTCCTGAGCCCCCAGATAACGTGTGGCAACTCGTGTATCCACTTCCCGCCCTTTTTGGTATTGGCGTCATAAACTTTTCTTGAGACCGTCAATGATCAAGCCGTTTGCCCGCTCGACTTGCCCATTTGCCCTTGGGTGTGCCACCAAAACGTACTTGACCTCGATGGATGAATTTTCATAGAATTCCCAGAATTGGTTGGCCGTGAAATTTGAACCCAAATCAGTGATAATAGTGTTGGGGAAGCCGAAACGATGCAGGATATCAGAGATGAAGTCAACCACCCTATCTGGAGTAAGCTTGGTGATCGGTTTGAACTCGATCCACTTGGTAAACTTGTCGATAGCCACAAGAACATGAGTAAACCCCCTGGTGCCGTTGCAAAGGGCCCAATCATGTCAAGGCTCCAGCATGCAAACGACCAGAAAGGTGGTATGGTAATAAGGTTGTGAGCCGGGACATGTGATTGCTTGCCGAAGAACTGACAATTCTGACATCGTCGCACCAGGTCCTCAGCGTCAGACACGGAGGTGGGCCACCAGAAGCCAGCTCGATACGCTTTGCCGACTAGCGTGCGTGACGCTGCATGGTTACCACATACTCCTTCGTGTATCTCGCGCAAAATGTCCTGGCCCTCCTCTGTTGTGACGCACTTCATAAGCACGCCAGACCGTGCACCATGTCGATACAGCCTGTCTGCGACTAAGACGAACCCCTTGCTCCATCGTATGATGCGGGCGGCATCAGCGCTCTTGGGGTCCATCCCTGCCGGTAATACGAGATCTCGGATGAAGTCGATAAAGGGTCCTCTCCAGTCCACGCCAACCAGCATAACCTCCCGTTCTGGCTGTACAGAGCCAGTGCCGGTGGAGACCTGTGGTGAAGGGCTGATAGACGGTTGCTTCAACTCTTGTACGAATACCCCTGCTGGGACTTGTGCTTGGGTTGTACCCAGCTTAGACAAGGCATCAGCGGCGACATTGTGCTCCCGTAGCACATGATGAACTTCTAAGCCAGAGAATTTGTTCTCTAGTTTGCGGACCTCTTGTACATAGGCCTCCATGATCTGTTTGTTGCAGTCCCACTCTTTGTTGACCTGCTGGATGACCAAAAGAGAATCACCGTAGACATGTAGCCGCTTGATCCCTAGTGATATCGCCAAATGAAGCCCGTGAAGCAAGGCTTCATACTCGGCTTCATTGTTGGATACCTCCCAGAGGATTTGGAGGACGTACTTGAGTTGTTCGCCTCTTGGGGATATGAACAACACGCCAGCGCCACCGCCGTCGAGCTTGAGAGAACCATCGAAATACATGGTCCAATGCTCTGGCTTGTTGACTGGAATTGGAACTTGATTTTCCCTCCACTCTGCCATGAAGTCGACTAGAGCTTGGGATTCGATCGCAATGCGTGGCTTGAAGTGGATCGAGAAAGCCCCTAGTTCCACTGCCCACTTTGAAATGCGGCCCGTGGTGTCCTGATTGTGTAGGATATCCTCCAACAGGAAGTCTGTGATCACGGTGATCTGGTATTCTTTGAAGTAGTGGCGTAATTTCCGGGAAGTAATCAGTATGCCATAAAGAAGCTTCTGGACAGCCGGGTACCGCACCTTAGACTCTGAGAGTACTTCACTGACGAAGTAAACAGGCCTCTGCACACCAAACGCATGGCCTTCCTCGGAGCGCTCAACAACAATGGCACTGCTGATAACATGGGTAGTTGCCGCAATGTAAAGTAAAAGGGTCTCACCCGGCAATGGTGCTGTGAGGATCGGGGGTGACTGTAGGTGCTGTTTGAGGTCCTGCAGGGCTCGCTCGGCTTCCTCTGTCCAGTGAAATTTATCTTGGCGCTTCAAGAGCTCGAAAAAATGAAGTCCTCTCTCCACCAGATCCGCGATCAGGCCCTCGGGACTTCTGGTCTTCACGACCACGTCGTCCACGTAGGCTTCCACATTCCGGTGTAACTGATCAGCGAAGCACATCTGGATTGCACGCTGGTAGGTAGCGCCTGTGTTTTTCAACCCGAAGGACATCGTCTTGTAGGCATATGTCCCAAATGGGGTGATGAACGCGGTCTTGATTTGGTCTTCCTCCTTGAGGGCAATCTGATGGTACCCTGAATAACAATCAAGGAAACATAGTAGTACGCAACCTGTGGTTTAGGCGACTACCTGATCGATGCAAGGGAGCCCAAAGTGATCCTTCGGGCAATGCTTGTTGAGATCGGTATAATCAGCACACATTCTCCATTCTTTATTCTTTTTCTATACAAGAACATGGTTAGCTACCCACTCTGGGTGGATTACTTCTTTAATGAATCCAGCCGCAAGGAGTTTAGCTATTTCCCGTTTGATAGCCTCCCATCTATCAGGGGCAAAACGACGAAGTTGTTGCTTCTTTGGTACAGCTTGCGGATACACATTAAGACTATGCTCGATCAGCTCCTTGGGCACCCCTGGCATATCCGATGGTTTCCATGCGAATATGTCTCGGTTAGCCCGTAGGAAACTTACGAGCGCGAGTTCCTATTTGTCACCCAAGCCTGCGCCGATGATGTCTGTCTTGGATGAGTCGCCTTCTTGGAGCTGGATTGACTTGAGAGCCACATCACCTGTTGACTTGACGCTTGATTGGCTCGCCTTCTTTGTCAGGATGTCCAGCTCAGCTTGAGAAAGTTGTTGTGCGGCCGTGAGTACTTCTCCGGAAGCATCTGGCACGCGGGAAGTTGATGCATACTGGATGGCCTCTTGGTTGCAATCATAGGACTTCTTCAAGTCACCTCGGAGCGTGAGCACGCCACTGCGTCCTGGCATCTTGAGAAGTAAGTAGACGTAATGCGGCACCGCCATGAACTTAGCGAGCGCCAGCCTCCCCAGTATAGCGTGGTAGGAAGATTCAAAGTTGGCCACCTCGAACTTGATGAACTCGGTTCGGTAATTCTCCCTCATCTCGAAAGTGACTGGGAGAACGACCGTTCCAAGCGGGTGGACAGCATTGCCAGGAACAATACCGTAAAAACGAGCCTTGCTCGGAACAAGCTTGTTGGTCAGGTCCAGACCCATCTTCTTCAGCGTACTGGTGAAGATAAGATTAAGTCCGCTCCCGCCATCGATGAGAACCCGAGTGAGCTTGACTTCTGCGACCACGGGATCCAACACCAGTGGAAACTTTCCAGGCTCAGAAAAGCTGGTCCACTGGTCGGTACGGGAAAATGATATGGGGACCTCCAACCATCGGAGTGGTCGTGGTACCGCCGGCTCGATGGATAGAATTTCCCGTAGCAGCAACTTCTGTTCTCGCTTGGAACAAAAATCTTCATCACCACCAAAGATAACATTGACGGTTTTGGAGGCATCCTGGAACTTGGTTGTCTCAGATTTATCTTCTTGGTCCTCGTCTTCGAGCTCTTTGCCCGTCGACTTGTTCTTCTTGCCGTTTCCAGGGGAGCCAAAGGTGCGCTTGAGCTGAAAGCAGTCGATCGCTGCGTGTTTGGAGTTGACGCACCATTGGCACTTCTTCTGCAGGAGCTTTTCAAACTGCTCCTGCGTGGTCGACTTCTTGCCCCGCGAAGGACGTTCCATAGCCGCGACGAGATCGTCTGGCTTGCATTTTCGGGAGGAACCCGAAAAGTCCCGCTAGCCTTTGTCAGCCCGGTTGTCGTTGTTGCGCTTCTGGTTGAGGTTGGTGCATCTTGGAAACCTCTCGCGCATCTTTTCTTCTTATTCGGACCAGTTGTGCATCATGTCACGTAGTCCTGCAACCGTCTTCGGCCTATTACGCCCAAAATCACGATATATACCTGGGTCCGTTAGGCCGTTGTAGAAGCAGTCGATGATGTCCTCCTCCGTGATGTTGGCGATGGTAGCCCGCACGTCGAAGAAACAGCGGGTGTAGGACCGGAGGAGTTCGTTACGCTCCTGCTTGCACTGGGCGAGGTCGTGCTGGGTTCCTGCACGGGTTATCGCCCCCTGGAAGTTGTCGATGAAAACCTTCTTCAGGCCCTCCCAGGAGTCGATGGAGTCGTTGGGGAGGCTTTCCAGCCAAGTCAGCGGTGCAGGCTCCAAAGCCATCGGAAAGTAGACGACTTTGGTAGTGTTGGAGCCGCCGGCCACCTCAATGGCAGTGGAGTAACAGCGGAGCCATTATTGGGGGGCCTGCTTACCGTCATACTTGGTGATGCCGATCGGCTTGAAACCCTCCGGGTACTTGTAGCCGTTGAATTTTGTAGTGAACGCAGGAAAACGATCGCTACAGTCAGCATCATCCCGCTCAGCTACCTTGCGTTCCCGTCGCCTCGAGTCAAGGACTGACCGGACGTCGCGCCCCTCATTGATCTTCTGGCGAAAGTCCGATTGTTGACGTGGGTGGTTGGACTGCCTCAGGTTGTTTGCCAGAGGTGGCTGCCGCCTCCCTCCGGTGACCTGACTCTCACCCGCACCATCGTTGTTATTGCTGCGTTGGGGTCGCGGGCGACCGCCTGTTGATCGACTTGGGGCCTGGCTCCGGCTGTCTCCAACGTGCTCGTCCCCGACGAGTGATGTTGGGGCCTGCTGGTCCAGCTGGATCCATGCCCGTTGGGCGTAGCGGAGTGCTTGTAGAACGTTGGGATCTTTACTTTGCTCGAGTAGCGCTGTTACCCGAGCGATGTTGGCCACAGGAGTCCTGAAGACTCGTTCATCTGCGGCGGCGAATTCAACGTTGAGTTCGCGCTGTGCAGAACGTATGCGCTCGTTGGCCCGCCTTCTGCGAACCGCACGAGCTCTATTCCTGGCACGCCGCGCGTCACGCTCGGCGTCGTTCTCATCGACAACATCGGCAGTGTCTTCATCTTCTGATATCCCGTCAAGTGCGCCGATAGGGATGAGGGCATCGTCGTCCCCCTCCTCCACCATCAGCACCTGGCGGGTTGCGAGTTCTTCAGAGGAGGCTTCAACTAGTTGAGTCAAGCCCTTGGTGATGGTAGCCAATGCCCTGCCCTCCTGAAAAGGCAAAGGTTCAAGGTGGGCTACCAAGCGGTCTTCATGTCCGAGTAGATCGGACAGATCCATCCCCTTCCGATGAACGATTCGTCCTTCGGAGGTGGTGGTGATCATCAGCCCACAAGTGGCCAGGTGATCCTCAGCCCCCCGATATGCGGTGGCATCGGAAACCCCAGCCTGGAGCAGAGAGTCCAAGTCCTTCTCCAACGTGGAGAAAGGAACAGTAGTGACAGATGTGGCAGAACCAACCTGAATTATACCGGCTCAAGTACGCGAGTCCACTCCAGAGGGCTCCAACGCGCTTCAAACGGTATAATCCCTTGGCCTGTCGGGTAACGTCCCGATAAACCACCGATACACAGGATCAAATAAGGTTACCTCACGCGAAGGTGAGTCCAGAGATACAATCACCATCACGATTTACATAATAGGGAATTACATTACAAGAATTTCCAAAAAGAAGTATGAAGTTTCAAATTTAGAGGAAAGATTACAAACTGTAAAGCTAGGGTTAAAAGCAGCGGAAAACATACGCGAAGATTTGCAACACGTCGTCAAGGTAGATGTCATGCTAAGCCCGGGCACGACATCACTCGATATCATCAGTGTTGGCCGGGGACGGATCCCATTCCTCGGACCAATCTTCTGGAAGAGCACAGGGCCATGACAGGGAAAGAGTAGGATCTTCAAAGGCTTTGCCTGAAAAACATAAAACTAGCAAGGCTGAGTATATTAATACTCAGCAAGGCTTACCCGGGATTGGGTATACTTTAGCCCATAGCTAGACTCATGAAGGCTTTGCAAAGGCTCTGGGTTCATTTTCAGCTGAAAAGCAACAAGAGTATGAACTATTTTCAAGTTTTTAGCTTTCAGATTCTAGCTTGATTAGCCATTCTAGGTTAGCACCTATACTAAACAAGCAAGGTAGTGATTCTCATCCATCAAGATTATCCATCATTAGTTTCACTTCTTACTCAATGTGGTAAAAGGGATAAGCAGTCTCAAGCATCGTGAGAGGCGGACGATTCGAATCGAATTTAACCTTGCAAGGTAAACCTAACACACACGCCTGGAATACCAACAAGGCATTCCGAAGCAACCGTTTTCCTCATATTCCGGGTTATGGATCGGGGCCACCACAAGCGACTGCAGGACCGTACGTACACCCAATGTGTACAGGACATACGTCTGTAGCGCGACTACAAAACCCGTATTCCTGTCTGCCTTGCAGAACGTACTCCCACACGTCGGTGCGTGTAAACATAAAATAAAAGTCGAGTGGTGGAGACAAGTCCATTTGCCGGGCCAATCGGGTACTAGGCTTACCGCTTACCATATTTCACGGCATGTGGCTAGTACTTTCAAAAACTTAGCCACCACTACCACATAGATCGACCTTATCAACTTTTAACGAAACAGACAGGGTAAACTTTCCGGTCATGATACAGCACATGACCCTGTCCGTCATCCTTATAGTGGTTGCAGTAATGTAAACATGCAACTCCTATATCGCGCGAGTGACAGGAAATCACTCGACTTCTACCGGTCCTATTAGCGGAGCATCTACCCGGTAAGGACTCAGGAGCATTACATTGGATTCCTAGGATTCATGCATCTAGGGTTTCATTTCAACTCCTAGACTTAATGCATAAGTATAGATAAACAGATATAGATTGCAGTGTAAATAAAGTAGTGGGATATGTCCGGGGCTTGCCTTTACTGGTGGGGCTGAAGTCAGAAATGTTAACATCTTCCGAACTTTGGTTCGGGGCTTCAGTCAGTTCCTTGGTGACGTTCATTTGGTCTTCAGAAACATCTTTTGTAGACTCCGGGGAGATCTCGTAGATACCGTTGCCGAAGTAGTCGTATCTACATGCAATGCGACATCACATTCAAATGTGCACACAAAACTATCTTACTTCACAATAAAGTTGCAATCTAACACTCATTTAACACCTTATCCACATAACAACCAAAAAGATCTGAACTAAATCTAGACAGAGCTTTAGGGGGACAACTAACCAGAATCGGCTACTCGTTGAAGACTACCGTAGAGCCGATTGGAAACAACAGAGGTTCAGCCGATGGAAAGATGCATCGGGTTCCTAGATGATCGATGAAAGCATCGATTACCATAGCAGAAGGATGATTTCTAAAGCAGTTGTCTTAACTGAGATGTGCTTAAGTGATATTCTAGTTAACTAGGTGTGGTTATATCGACTCGATTACGTCAGCACAACAATTGAGTGACGTATAGCCGATTGGAGTAGGGTTAAGGGTACGTGACCGATAAGTAATAAGCTGACCTCTCAGTCGATAAATCGACTGATAGAAAGGTGCGGATATGGATGGGGAAACTAAGGATTGATCGGCCATATTTGACCGATACGGAAAAGCAACCAAATTCGGCTTGGGTTGGCCGATAACAAGAATCTTAGAATCGTGTGTGCTTCTCCGATACATCGACTCTGTACAGTCAATGTAGGACAGAACAATAGACTTGTATCGACAGTAGTTGATACTAGAAAGGTATCAACCGTATCAGCTAACCAGCCGATGGTAGAAGTATCGACTGACAGCTGTTACGCAGAAACATTATAGGTTTAAAGAAAACGGATGTTAAGTGGTTGGGTTGATAACCTGACACTGAAGCATAGCTGTCGAGACGTATTAGCTAAATAGCAGATATACATGGACCAACAGGAATCCTTATATAAAAAGGGCCTTATGAAGATTGCAATCAAGACGAGAACAATGTCTTGATGGCAGGGATATGAGCGTTTGTGTGATGTATTAACTAATTACCACACTTTTCCACTTGAAACATATATCCTATCATTTATCTTTCAGCTAAAACACATGCATATAATATATGGTACAAACAAAGCATTCATTCCCTAACATTTAACCTAGACCACAGATCAAGATTTTCAATTCAAGAGCATAACACAAACTTGTAAATGTTCCCTGATTTGAAATAAAGGAAGTTTTGAAAATTTTACAAAGGACACTCTAGAACTTTCTAAAACATAGCAATCAAGTCCCTGGTCCGGGAAAACAGATAACAAGAAGTTAACGACGATATCCCGGTAAAGGAATCGCCGGCATTAAGAAGATTCAGTAGGTCGGGGCAAACCTTGGTTATGGAAAAGAACGGATGGAAAGTGAAGTCCCGTGGCGATAGGATCGGCGAAGAGAAAAACTCGACGATGACGAGACTCCATGGATGACGAAGAAGCTTGCCGGGGATTGCAGTGGGTAGAGAATGGCCGAAGGGGTAATCTCCGCGGTGATTTGCGGTTGGTTGAGCGATCAACGAAGGTAGGGACTGCTGGACGTCATGGACCCCTGGAACGAGATGATGGAGCCGAACGGGTTCGCTATACTGACTTTTCCGCGAACCTTAGGGTTTTCCTGCTCACGAGCTGAGTCTTCTTTTGCTTACGCACGCATGCCACTGAAACACGGCCGGCACACCCGCATAGCTTCCTGCAGGACTGCCGTGCTTGGTTGCATCGAGGCTCCTCCGAACTCGTCACGCCTAACTGCCGCCTTCGCTCCACAACTCCTCCTTCCGACTCGCCTCGCCGTAATCGTCACCTTCGATTTGCCTCCTCTCCTTCCAGCTTGCTGCCCCTCGTGCATCTCACGCGCGAGCGAGCTCGCGTCCTCGACACGACCACTCTTGCACCACCAGAGTTCACCGTGGCGTAGTTAGGGTCGATGCCATCACGTTCTCGCATCTCGTGCAGAAGCCCTCCACCACAACTCCTCCTGCGCGTGCCGTTGCTCGGCACGTCGTATTCCAGCATCGCCTGTTCGTGCCCATGGGCCCGCTCTACTCCGGCCGCCCAACACCTGCCAATACCGCCAATTCCCACGCGCCACCACGAGCATGCTTGCGCCACTCGCTCGGCACCGCCCACGAACCACTCCTGTGCCGCTGCCGCGCACGCCTGCTGCCTCACCCGCGTGCCTGGCCACTCCGCGCGCCACTGCTCACTCCGGGCTGCTCGCCTCCGCCCGGGTCTCGCACCTGCTGCGCTCGCACGCGTCCCGCACGCCGCTGCCTACTTATGCGCGTCTGCCGGTGCCGGGCCTGCTCCAGCGCCCGCGCTTCAATGTACACCATCAGCATTGCATCGCCTCCTCTGGCGCTCACTCGGCCGTCGCTCCCACGCGCTCAGCTTCCTCGCGTGCTCACCCGGGCCCACTCCATGCCTGCCGCCTACCCGAGCGCCTGCTCCCGCGTGAACCGCACGCCAGCGCTCTGCATCCACACGCCCGCCGCGCTCTGGCCTTGCACGCGTTGCCCGCTCGGCGTCACCCGAGCCCACGCACACCCCGTCTCTGCGCTGCGCCAGCCTCTACCCCAAATCCGCGTCGAGCCGCCGCCTGCTCCGCGCTGCTGGCCCTTCACGCCCGCTGCCTGCTGCAGCCCCTGCGCGCCGCCGCTTCGGGCTCCCACTCGCGCGCACTGCCGCCCACCATCGCGCCGAGTCGTGGCCGCGCCCAGCCGCGCCAGCCCGCGCTCCTGCTGCCGCGCGCTCGCCAGCCGCCGGCGCCTGCCTCCCGCGCCGGCCCAACCGCCAGCCCTCCCACACCGCGCGTCCGCCTCGCGCCTGGGCCGAGCCGCCGCCCTGCGCCTGGGCCCGCAGCTCGCGCCGCTCCTCTCCGTTCGAACCGCCGCTGCGCCCGCTAGCTGGGCCGCGCGTCCGCGCCGGCCGCCTGGCTGCCCGCGCGCGCGCCCGCGCCTGGCCGCTCGTGCGCCCGCACGCGCGCGCCCCCGGGCCGCTGCTCGCCCAGCGCCGCTTCCTGTGCCGCCTGTGCTGATTCGAGTGGAAGCAAAGAGAGAGAGAGAGGGGAAGGAAAACAGGAATTGGATGGAGCTGCTGGTGCCGCCGGTGGGAAGAAAAAGGGAAGCAGACGCTAGGGGAGGAGATAAGGCAGAGGGAGAAGAAAGATACATGGAATTCCCCAAGGGTTTATGCGTAAATACAGAAAACTACAAGGGCCTGCCTGTAAAACAAAATTTCCCGTTGATTTAAAATCCAAATGAAGAAACGCCCAAAACGAAAGTTGGAGAGTTTTTCAAACTCTACAACATTGCTTTAGGGCTCAAGTTCAAAAACTCAAAACTTATATTTTTACACGTGAATCTTTGAACAAAAGTCGGATTCGAATTGCTTTTGTCCTTAAAGTGAAATTTTATAAAATTCAGGACTTAAATGCAAGCATTTATGACATGTCATAATGACGGGATAGAATCGTCATAATGATTGGATAGACATGTCATGATGACTTGCACTTTTACACTTTAGTCCTGAGTAAATTTAAAAGTTACTTTTGTAAATCAAACATTTGCATAAAAGGACTCGTACTTTTATAAAATCACATAAATACCCTTATTTTTACCACTTTACCCAAAATTTTTACACAATTCAACACTTGCATTTCCAATGCAACTTTTGGATAAATATATATTTTTTTACAAGGAATAAAATAATAAAAACATGTTTACCAAAACCACCTTTCTCTTATTTTGAAATTATCCTTCTCCAAATACATTTTGCAAAAATAACCCTGGGTTTTTCTGTAATTACAAAAATACCCTTTTTACTTGCACTTCAAATTTTCAAAAGCTTCACACAAACACACACAAGCTTTACACTCAACAAACACATACTTCACACTAACAAAATATATATCTAACATTACAAGTACACAAACTGTCACAGCCCTCCCCCCTAAAAAGAATCTCGTCCCGAGATTCGGACGAAAGACTCTTAAGGGAAGAGAAGCAAATCACAAATTAAAAGTGGCAAAAAGTAATCACACCAGAGAAGGTTGAGGTTGACGACGAGAGCATGGATAGATTGTATATGGATGATTTTGACGAGAGAATAGAGAGAGAAAAGTGATCTAGTTTTCTCAGAGCTAAGATCACTACATGACGACAGCAAATGTCGACGACATTCGTCATAAAGCTCATGAATAGCAAGTAAGGATAGCACAAGAGACTGATAAGTGATGTTTGAAACATTTCTGCTCAGAGTTTATTACCTGAATAATTTTAGATGATGTTATTGTAAAACATGCCTATTTATGCCGATGCAAACAAAGAGTAATGATAAAATGCTTTACTCAGAGTGCAATGCTCGGTATATAACCATGAATGTGATGCCCTGTTGAGATGTATGATTGGATTGATGGTGCATCATGAGGATGGAGGATTCCAGGCACGACCAGAATGGTGCATATGCCACAATGCATTTGTCATGATGCTGACCAGATGATGCATACACCATGATGCAAAAATGATGACACTCGCAATGTATGCACACATGAAATGCATGAAGTATGATGCATACCCTCATGAGTTGATGATGCACGAGACTCGCGCCCTACAACCGTTCTCTCGGGACTAACACCGGGGTAGTCCTATATCCTTAAGTGAAGATCAAAAGTCAGGACACTAGTAAGGTTGCATAAGAAGAGATTGCAGTGGGGTTACATCACATAGACCTAGTCACCAGTGCGCTCCTAATGGTTCAATCATGTGACTGCAGTGCACATGAGGCCTTAGGTTCCGACACGGCATCATGGTCATGTGATTAAACACTACCACAAGGAGAAATAGCAACCCTGTAGTGCCAACAACAACAAGATAGGTTTAGGAAACCCAAGATACTCCGAAGTTGTATCGGAGGTACGTTCGTTAGTTAGTCTACGGATTGTCGATGACGACGCAACACCATGCACTGATCAAAAAAAAATGGTATATGTTATGATGCATGACTTTTGTTGAGAGAATTGTATTCAAAAAAAAGTAATTATTGTCATACATCTTTTTTAATTTTTCCTCAAGATTATCTGAGCAAAAATTGTAGGTGTAACTTTCAGATATTGTAACCAGAATAGCCAACAATATAAGGTATAACACCAAGAGAGGATAAATTGATTATTAGATGATGGATTGAAGGATTTGATGATAGTTATCAAGGTTTAACCATCAAAAGAGAAGTTCAATATTTCTGCCGGAACAGATTCAAGATAAGATCAAGGGTTTGGTTTAGCTGTCAAGCTAAGATCGGCGATAAGGTCCAAACATGACCCAACCGACTTGATTCAATCCTCAACTCCAAGATAGCCTAGCAAATAACATTGGCTTCTTCAACACAAAGTCTAGGCAGGCATTCAGATACAAGCAACATATTTCAGTACAACCACATAACAAACAAGGCATTCAGGTCAATCCAAGATGTCATGATGCATGCACGTTCTACACGTCCTCACAAACAAAAATAACTGCCAAGTAATCTTGGTCTTACGTGGTTAGTTACGGTGGCATCATATAAATACGTCTCTCCCTATATATATACTAATCGTTCTTACGTTCAAGCTTACGCAACGAGGTTAGTGTACCTGCAGAAATTCACAATATGTATATACTGAACCTTTCATGCCAGCATGTCATGAAAGCGTTCCCAAACATTACTGTTCACTATAGAAACAGCATCTGTACAATTACCGCCGTACAGACAACGTTAACATACGTTACCAAGATAACGTATTCACGGGGGTACCGCAAAATGCGGGGATGTTGCTATTCATACCCCCTTACCTAACTATATACTCCCAATGTAGTCAACCGAAGTTGGTACATTGGCAGCATCTCAAGTAGGCCACTGCTTGAGAAACAGCGTTCGGTTCGCATCACCGACGGGAAGGCCAAGCTCCCTCAGTTGGCTGAGGATCCTTACCTCCTTACCTCACCATCGAAGATGTCGTTACAGAAAGTAAGGTTGGGTTGTGCATAAATTTAAGTTTTGACAGAAAAGTAATGCTGGTAGTTAGAGTTTTATATATATATATATATATATATATATTATAGCCACCTCTATTTCCCTTATAAACATTACCCTAGGGCTTTACATACTAAGCATAATCCTTAACGAATCCAACGCGGTTTTGCCAAACACTTTGTTGGTCAAACTTTTATACTAAAAGCATTTTTAAGGTAAAATGTATCTCCAGGGTAACCTTATAGCTCTGATACCAGCTGTGGCAGAACCAACCTGAATTATACCGGCTCAAGTACGCGAGTCCACTCCAGAGGGCTCCAACGCGCTTCAAACGGTATAATCCCTTGGCCTGTCGGGTAACGTCCCGATAAACCACCGATACACAGGATCAAATAAGGTTACCTCACGCGAAGGTGAGTCCAGAGATACAATCACCATCACGATTTACATAATAGGGAATTACATTACAAGAATTTCCAAAAAGAAGTATGAAGTTTCAAATTTAGAGGAAAGATTACAAACTGTAAAGCTAGGGTTAAAAGCAGCGGAAAACATACGCGAAGATTTGCAACACGTCGTCAAGGTAGATGTCATGCTAAGCCCGGGCACGACATCACTCGATATCATCAGTGTTGGCCGGGGACGGATCCCATTCCTCGGACCAATCTTCTGGAAGAGCACAGGGCCATGACAGGGAAAGAGTAGGATCTTCAAAGGCTTTGCCTGAAAAACATAAAACTAGCAAGGCTGAGTATATTAATACTCAGCAAGGCTTACCCGGGATTGGGTATACTTTAGCCCATAGCTAGACTCATGAAGGCTTTGCAAAGGCTCTGGGTTCATTTTCAGCTGAAAAGCAACAAGAGTATGAACTATTTTCAAGTTTTTAGCTTTCAGATTCTAGCTTGATTAGCCATTCTAGGTTAGCACCTATACTAAACAAGCAAGGTAGTGATTCTCATCCATCAAGATTATCCATCATTAGTTTCACTTCTTACTCAATGTGGTAAAAGGGATAAGCAGTCTCAAGCATCGTGAGAGGCGGACGATTCGAATCGAATTTAACCTTGCAAGGTAAACCTAACACACACGCCTGGAATACCAACAAGGCATTCCGAAGCAACCGTTTCCCTCATATTCCGGGTTATGGATCGGGGCCACCACAAGCGACTGCAGGACCGTACGTACACCCAATGTGTACAGGACATACGTCTGTAGCGCGACTACAAAACCCGTATTCCTGTCTGCCTTGCAGAACGTACTCCCACACGTCGGTGCGTGTAAACATAAAATAAAAGTCGAGTGGTGGAGACAAGTCCATTTGCCGGGCCAATCGGGTACTAGGCTTACCGCTTACCATATTTCACGGCATGTGGCTAGTACTTTCAAAAACTTAGCCACCACTACCACATAGATCGACCTTATCAACTTTTAACGAAACAGACAGGGTAAACTTTCTGGTCATGATACAGCACATGACCCTGTCCGTCATCCTTATAGTGGTTGCAGTAATGTAAACATGCAACTCCTATATCGCGCGAGTGACAGGAAATCACTCGACTTCTACCGGTCCTATTAGCGGAGCATCTACCCGGTAAGGACTCAGGAGCATTACATTGGATTCCTAGGATTCATGCATCTAGGGTTTCATTTCAACTCCTAGACTTAATGCATAAGTATAGATAAACAGATATAGATTGCAGTGTAAATAAAGTAGTGGGATATGTCCGGGGCTTGCCTTTACTGGTGGGGCTGAAGTCAGAAATGTTAACATCTTCCGAACTTTGGTTCGGGGCTTCAGTCAGTTCCTTGGTGACGTTCATTTGGTCTTCAGAAACATCTTTTGTAGACTCCGGGGAGATCTCGTAGATACCGTTGCCGAAGTAGTCGTATCTACATGCAATGCGACATCACATTCAAATGTGCACACAAAACTATCTTACTTCACAATAAAGTTGCAATCTAACACTCATTTAACACCTTATCCACATAACAACCAAAAAGATCTGAACTAAATCTAGACAGAGCTTTAGGGGGACAACTAACCAGAATCGGCTACTCGTTGAAGACTACCGTAGAGCCGATTGGAAACAACAGAGGTTCAGCCGATGGAAAGATGCATCGGGTTCCTAGATGATCGATGAAAGCATCGATTACCATAGCAGAAGGATGATTTCTAAAGCAGTTGTCTTAACTGAGATGTGCTTAAGTGATATTCTAGTTAACTAGGTGTGGTTATATCGACTCGATTACGTCAGCACAACAATTGAGTGACGTATAGCCGATTGGAGTAGGGTTAAGGGTACGTGACCGATAAGTAATAAGCTGACCTCTCAGTCGATAAATCGACTGATAGAAAGGTGCGGATATGGATGGGGAAACTAAGGATTGATCGGCCATATTTGACCGATACGGAAAAGCAACCAAATTCGACTTGGGTTGGCCGATAACAAGAATCTTAGAATCGTGTGTGCTTCTCCGATACATCGACTCTGTACAGTCAATGTAGGACAGAACAATAGACTTGTATCGACAGTAGTTGATACTAGAAAGGTATCAACCGTATCAGCTAACCAGCCGATGGTAGAAGTATCGACTGACAGCTGTTACGCAGAAACATTATAGGTTTAAAGAAAACGGATGTTAAGTGGTTGGGTTGATAACCTGACACTGAAGCATAGCTGTCGAGACGTATTAGCTAAATAGCAGATATACATGGACCAACAGGAATCCTTATATAAAAAGGGCCTTATGAAGATTGCAATCAAGACGAGAACAATGTCTTGATGGCAGGGATATGAGCGTTTGTGTGATGTATTAACTAATTACCACACTTTTCCACTTGAAACATATATCCTATCATTTATCTTTCAGCTAAAACACATGCATATAATATATGGTACAAACAAAGCATTCATTCCCTAACATTTAACCTAGACCACAGATCAAGATTTTCAATTCAAGAGCATAACACAAACTTGTAAATGTTCCCTGATTTGAAATAAAGGAAGTTTTGAAAATTTTACAAAGGACACTCTAGAACTTTCTAAAACATAGCAATCAAGTCCCTGGTCCGGGAAAACAGATAACAAGAAGTTAACGACGATATCCCGGTAAAGGAATCGCCGGCATTAAGAAGATTCAGTAGGTCGGGGCAAACCTTGGTTATGGAAAAGAACGGATGGAAAGTGAAGTCCCGTGGCGATAGGATCGGCGAAGAGAAAAACTCGACGATGACGAGACTCCATGGATGACGAAGAAGCTTGCCGGGGATTGCAGTGGGTAGAGAATGGCCGAAGGGGTAATCTCCGCGGTGATTTGCGGTTGGTTGAGCGATCAACGAAGGTAGGGACTGCTGGACGTCATGGACCCCTGGAACGAGATGATGGAGCCGAACGGGTTCGCTATACTGACTTTTCCGCGAACCTTAGGGTTTTCCTGCTCACGAGCTGAGTCTTCTTTTGCTTACGCACGCATGCCACTGAAACACGGCCGGCACACCCGCATAGCTTCCTGCAGGACTGCCGTGCTTGGTTGCATCGAGGCTCCTCCGAACTCGTCACGCCTAACTGCCGCCTTCGCTCCACAACTCCTCCTTCCGACTCGCCTCGCCGTAATCGTCACCTTCGATTTGCCTCCTCTCCTTCCAGCTTGCTGCCCCTCGTGCATCTCACGCGCGAGCGAGCTCGCGTCCTCGACACGACCACTCTTGCACCACCAGAGTTCACCGTGGCGTAGTTAGGGTCGATGCCATCACGTTCTCGCATCTCGTGCAGAAGCCCTCCACCACAACTCCTCCTGCGCGTGCCGTTGCTCGGCACGTCGTATTCCAGCATCGCCTGTTCGTGCCCATGGGCCCGCTCTACTCCGGCCGCCCAACACCTGCCAATACCGCCAATTCCCATGCGCCACCACGAGCATGCTTGCGCCACTCGCTCGGCACCGCCCACGAACCACTCCTGTGCCGCTGCCGCGCACGCCTGCTGCCTCACCCGCGTGCCTGGCCACTCCGCGCGCCACTGCTCACTCCGGGCTGCTCGCCTCCGCCCGGGTCTCGCACCTGCTGCGCTCGCACGCGTCCCGCACGCCGCTGCCTACTTATGCGCGTCTGCCGGTGCCGGGCCTGCTCCAGCGCCCGCGCTTCAATGTACACCATCAGCATTGCATCGCCTCCTCTGGCGCTCACTCGGCCGTCGCTCCCACGCGCTCAGCTTCCTCGCGTGCTCACCCGGGCCCACTCCATGCCTGCCGCCTACCCGAGCGCCTGCTCCCGCGTGAACCGCACGCCAGCGCTCTGCATCCACACGCCCGCCGCGCTCTGGCCTTGCACGCGTTGCCCGCTCGGCGTCACCCGAGCCCACGCACACCCCGTCTCTGCGCTGCGCCAGCCTCTACCCCAAATCCGCGTCGAGCCGCCGCCTGCTCCGCGCTGCTGGCCCTTCACGCCCGCTGCCTGCTGCAGCCCCTGCGCGCCGCCGCTTCGGGCTCCCACTCGCGCGCACTGCCGCCCACCATCGCGCCGAGTCGTGGCCGCGCCCAGCCGCGCCAGCCCGCGCTCCTGCTGCCGCGCGCTCGCCAGCCGCCGGCGCCTGCCTCCCGCGCCGGCCCAACCGCCAGCCCTCCCACACCGCGCGTCCGCCTCGCGCCTGGGCCGAGCCGCCGCCCTGCGCCTGGGCCCGCAGCTCGCGCCGCTCCTCTCCGTTCGAACCGCCGCTGCGCCCGCTAGCTGGGCCGCGCGTCCGCGCCGGCCGCCTGGCTGCCCGCGCGCGCGCCCGCGCCTGGCCGCTCGTGCGCCCGCACGCGCGCGCCCCCGGGCCGCTGCTCGCCCAGCGCCGCTTCCTGTGCCGCCTGTGCTGATTCGAGTGGAAGCAAAGAGAGAGAGAGAGGGGAAGGAAAACAGGAATTGGATGGAGCTGCTGGTGCCGCCGGTGGGAAGAAAAAGGGAAGCAGACGCTAGGGGAGGAGATAAGGCAGAGGGAGAAGAAAGATACATGGAATTCCCCAAGGGTTTATGCGTAAATACAGAAAACTACAAGGGCCTGCCTGTAAAACAAAATTTCCCGTTGATTTAAAATCCAAATGAAGAAACGCCCAAAACGAAAGTTGGAGAGTTTTTCAAACTCTACAACATTGCTTTAGGGCTCAAGTTCAAAAACTCAAAACTTATATTTTTACACGTGAATCTTTGAACAAAAGTCGGATTCGAATTGCTTTTGTCCTTAAAGTGAAATTTTATAAAATTCAGGACTTAAATGCAAGCATTTATGACATGTCATAATGACGGGATAGAATCGTCATAATGATTGGATAGACATGTCATGATGACTTGCACTTTTACACTTTAGTCCTGAGTAAATTTAAAAGTTACTTTTGTAAATCAAACATTTGCATAAAAGGACTCGTACTTTTATAAAATCACATAAATACCCTTATTTTTACCACTTTACCCAAAATTTTTACACAATTCAACACTTGCATTTCCAATGCAACTTTTGGATAAATATATATTTTTTTACAAGGAATAAAATAATAAAAACATGTTTACCAAAACCACCTTTCTCTTATTTTGAAATTATCCTTCTCCAAATACATTTTGCAAAAATAACCCTGGGTTTTTCTGTAATTACAAAAATACCCTTTTTACTTGCACTTCAAATTTTCAAAAGCTTCACACAAACACACACAAGCTTTACACTCAACAAACACATACTTCACACTAACAAAATATATATCTAACATTACAAGTACACAAACTGTCACAACAGACTCTGCCTCAATTTCCCTGGCAGAATCAAAAAACGGCAACTCGTCGAGATTATCGACAAAGTCATCGAGCCTTGCGGCGAGTGTTTTTAGCTTGATGGTGTCGTCGACGATGTGCCGACGGAATCCGCCTGCGCCGTTGGCGAGCAGACCCATGAGCCAAAAACAAAAGTTGTGCCCTCAGGGAGCATGGGACTGGGGAACTTGAAAAGAGCCATCGAGTTCTCTAGCGGATCTTTGATGCGCTCCCCTACCTGGCGCGCCAGCTGTTGGGTTTTATCCGGCTGCCCACCGAGGGCTATACCCAAGGTGGTAGGTTTTGGGTTGGGATGCGCCGAGATCAGGAACTCGAAGGTGCAGACAACACAAGATTTAGACAGGTTCAGGCCGCAATATGCGTAATGCCCTACGTCCTGTATGATGGTTTGTATTGCCTTGATGTTGATCTGGTGATCTTGGTTTTGAGGGGGTCCCTGCCCGCCCTTATATATCCGGGGGGACAGGGTTACATGAATCCTAGCCTGATACTAGCTTAGGAATCATACTCAAGTACAACTCGAGTAGTTTCCTTCTGTATTGACTAATTCTACTCTGCATGCGGGTAGAATACAACATAAATAAGGTACAGGACACGTCCTATCCCGTAGCCCAATACGGACTCCTTGATGTACACAACCCCGTGGCCCCGGGTCTGACAGATCCGGAAGGAAGTTGCACCATCTTCCCCTAGCCCAGAAGTTCCAATCGTCAACCAGGTTTGGATCGCCTTCCCTCTTTCATAATTGGTCTTCCGTTCATGCCCATTTTCTTTAATTATACTCTCTCCCCCTGCAGTCCGTTGTCATGGATATCTCCAGTGGGGAAGAACCCCTACGCCAGAAGGATTCAGCTTCAGAAGTCCCAGAGGATGTGGACGCACCCATTAGAGCTCTGATCACTCTTCGTGATCCTGACGTGATAGTCCTGGAGGGCCCATCTATGCTGGTTGATGTTCAGTCACTTCGCTAGGTTCGCAAGAGCCGGTCGTGGCCGCGTCAATTACCAGCTCCCCTTTGGAAGGACCACCCACCGCCTTGACCACTGCCAACCCTTCTGCACGAGAGACACACGTACCAGAGCCGACTATTGTCTCATCGGCTGCCGCCCCCTCTTCTAAAGAAGTGACTCTTTCGGACTCTTCTCTCGCTGTCAACGTTCACCCTTCAGAAGGGATGCGCCTTCAGGAGCCAACTGCTTCTTCATCGGCTATTGCCACCTCTCTCTCAAGACATGTATGCTTTACTCCTAAGTTACTTTAGTCTCTCTTCTGCACTGCCTTACTTACTCGCCTTTCCTCCAGTGTCTGAACCTTTCAGAACTCCTTGCGTTTGATCCTGCATCAATTGGGTCGGCCATACTAGAAGCCGATGACCCTCAACCGGACTCGACCAGCACTGCCAGTCGGCTTCTCCACATGAAGAATCTTCTGTTGGGTCCGATTGACGCCTTGATCCAGGATTCCAGCACGGTGAAACAAATCCTTGATGAGGTCAACTCCCAGCTCCCCGTGAGCCTTCAGGTCAAGCTTTTGCCGGCCGGGCACCTCCCTTCTTTTCGGGCAAAGGTAGCAGAGGCTCGCCATAGGATTGAGACCCGGCGCTCTCAATCGCTCTTGAGAACTATCATTGCCGAGAGGTGCCAGTCGGTCAACAAGAAGAAAGCTGTTCTTGATGTCAAGGCTGACACGTCTATCTCCGCCCGATGGCTTCATCTCCTAGAGAAGGAACTAGAAGATCTCGAGGCCAAAGTCCGGGCCACCAAACAGCACATTCAAGAAGAAAAAGATCTTATCGCAGGCTCCAAGCGGGAGGCGAAAGTCCTGACTGCTGAACTGAAGGTGGACCTGGCCGAGCTGAGTGGCCTGAGCAAACAAGTAATGCCAGGAGCGGACAAAGAGGATGAAGCGGTGATTGCTGAAGTTGATCGCGTCCATCTCAATGCCATTGCTGCTATCGATGATTTCCTCCAGAAAACCTATTTAAGATGAACTTTATATTCACATATCGTAACTCTAAAGTCGATGGTCACGCATCGGCTGTTTAGTAACCCATTGTGTTAATTGCTCCAAAAAACCTCTAAAGTCGATGGTCTTACATCGGCTATTCTAGTGACCTATGAAATGCCTCTTCTCTAACGTATGGGCCGATCACACGCATCGGCCTCCTTTTTCATTCTTATTCTGCCAAAATGTCATCGGCTCCGTAGACCTAGGTCACCGAGTTCCGTTGGTTCGCACCCTTCCACACGACTCCAGCGTCGCCTTGTTTAAGCTCACTGGTCATATCGGCTTATAGCCTGATGGATGACATCGGCTTTACTACTCGTCGGCCCACACACTTGGGAAGTATCTCTTAAGATGTTGACCATTGACTGCCACTGGAAACTTGATGCCATCCAACTCTTCAAGCATATATGCATTCCCAGGTAGGACCTGGTCAACCCTATACGGCCCATGCCAGTTTGGGGACCACTTGTCATATGCCGCATCCTTAGTTCCCAGCAGTAGTGCTGCTTCCCAGACCAAATCTCCTACTTGAAATTCCTTTGGTTTGACCTTCTTATTATACGCGCGGGCTACTTTGGCTTTATTTTCCTTGATCTTCTCTAGTGACCAAAGCCTAAGTTCCGTGAGGTCCTCAACATTGTCATTCATCAGAGTAGCATATTCTTCAGCTATTAAATCATTCTGGAATTCTATACGCCTTGACCCAGCCGTAATTTCCCATGGTAACACAGCTTCCTGCCCGTAGACCAAGTGATAAGGGGAAGTTTTCGTCGCCCCATGACAAGATATACGGTATGCCCACAATGCCTCTGATAAGACCTCGTGCCAGCGTCTAGGGTACTCATCAATCTTCCTCTTAATCAACTTGATAAGGCTCTGATTGGATGCTTCATGTTGTCCATTTGCCTGAGCATAATATGGAGACGATCTGATCAGCTTGATACCCATATCGGCAGCAAACTTCTTGAATTCCTCTAAAATAAAAACCGAACCACCATCTGTTGTAATGGTCTGAGCGATCTCGAATCTATGAATGATGTGTTCCTTGACAAACTGAATAACATCTCTAGATGTCACCGATTTCATAGGAACCGCTTCTACCCATTTGGTGAAGTAATCCAGGATAGGTAAAATGAACTGATGACCTTTGCTAGATGGAGGATTAATTTTGCCAATCATGTCCATGCCCCAGCCTCTGAACGGCCATGGTTTAATAATGGGGTTCATCACGGATGCTGGTACCATCTGGATCTTCCCGAACCTCTGACATGCTTGACACCCTTTATAATACTTAAAACAGTCCTCAAGCATGGTGGGCCAATAGTACCCTGATCGCCTAATCAGCCACTTCATTTTGTGAGCCGATTGATGAGTCCCACACGTTCCTTTGTGGCCTTCATGTAAGAGCCGATTGGACTCAACCAGCCCCAGGCATTTAAGCAACAACCCCTCCAAGGTCCTGTAGAACATGTCGTCCCCTATCAGGACATACCTCATGGCTTTATATCGTATCCTCTTGGGTGCCCCCCCAAGCCGAATCCTTCAAGTAATTGAAGATATCGGCTCTCCAATCTCCCTGGTCCAGTAGGTGTACCTGATGATTAGATCCATCGGTTTTGTACCCAGAAGCCAGCTGTGCCAAATCATTGGCCTCTGTATTCCGAGTCCTAGGTATCCAATAAAAATTTATGTACCTGAACTGGGCTATTAGTTCCTGGCATTGCACCCACAACGGAAATAGTAACTCGCTTTCACACCTATATTCCTCTGTGAGTTGAGAGATTACCAATTTTGAATCCCCGAAGACTTCTACCGCTTCGGCTCCAGCCTCAAGAAGCAACTCCATACCTTTATGCACCGCTTCATACTCTGCAAGATTGTTGGTGCAAGTAGTAGGCAATCAAATTGAGAAAGAATATGTTGCCCCCCGAGGCGATACCAGCAGGATACCGACGCCACATCCGTCTCCACAAACTGATCCATCGAAGTGCATAGCCCAAGCTCGTACAATGTGACAGTTCATGTACTAGTAAGTTAGGCACATTATTTATTGTGAAGTATGTGCTTGTTAGTGTAAAGCTTGTATGTGTTTATGTGAAGCTTTTGAAAATTTAAAATGCAAGTAAAAGGGGTATTTTTATAATTCCGGAAAAACTTGGGTTGTTCTCGCAAATGGATTGGATGGAAAGTAATTTCAAAATAGGTAAAGGGTTGTTTTGCAAAACATATTTTTCTTACTTTAACCCTTATAAGAGAAAAATGTATTTACTCAAAGATTTCATTTGCAATGGTTGTGTGGAAATGGATGTGTTGAATTGCGTGTTTTTGTGAAGAAAAAGGGCAGATGTGCAATTTTACAAAAAAAAACATAAGTCCTTTTATGCAAAATAGGTGATTTACAAAAGTAAATTTCAAAATTACTAGGGGCCAAAGGGCAATAATGCAAGTAATCATGACTTATATAGAAACTTGCAAATAGGCCCAAGGTGATAAGTAATTTACACTAACAAGGACAAAAACTTTATAAAGTTCAAATTTAGTCAAAAGTCTTAAAATAAAGCTTCATACTTTGAGTTTTTGAGTTCAAACCCTAAAACAAAGTTGTAGAGCTTGAAAAGTTTTAAAACTTTCATTTTAAACACTTTTTATTTTGAACTCTAGAACAGTGGTTAAATTCTTCTTTTCACCTAGGTCCCTGTATTTTCTGAATTTGAGCACGGGTCCTTAGGAAAGTTCCCTTTCTTCTTCCCCTCTGTTTTTCTCTGCTCCGCCGCTCACCCCTATTTGCTGCCTCTGCTGCACTGCCGCCATTGAATCCGGCCACCCCCTTGTCACTCTCTGCGGCCTAGCTCCTCCACGCGTCGCTCCTTAGCCCAGCTACCACCCTAGCTCTTCTTGCTGGCCCCCTCGTTGAGTGCCACGTTGCCTGTGGCACTGCCAGCACCGCCCGATCTCTCCAGCACTTCTACTTGCCGCCCACCGCATCAACGCAGCCACCCAGGGCTGCGGCATTGCGCCCTTTCCACTCTCCTCTATCTCTACGGCCTATAAAAGGCCAGTTCTAGCTCACGGTCGCACTACTAGAAACCACCATCGCCCTCCACTGTTGCTGCTCAACCATCCCACGCCGAGCTCGCCCCTCCGGCCTCTCTTCCCTCGAGCTGACCCCCAAAATCGCTTGCCCCCAGCCCCTTGAAGCTCCTCCACCTGTTCCCCATCAACCCCGCCCGCCGGAGCTCGCCGGAGCACCACTGCCACCATTGGCAAGTTTCTGTCACCGTCGTCGGCCCTCCTCCGGCCACCCCGGCGTCACCCGAGCCCATCCAAAGATAGCCCTCGTGTCCCTCATGCTCCCCCACCTATCCCTCGCCTCCGGGAAGCACCCCATCGCCAGAATCAAGCTCCCTGAGCTTTCTCTGTTCCAAAAATTGTGACCAGGGACCCCATACAACAATAGGAATAATTCCAGGGGCCTATCTGCACAGACCATGACTCAGATGAATAGTGTCGTGCTGGACCTTTTTGAAATCTTTGGCTGAAACTTTGAAAAATCATAGTAAATCATAGAAAAATCAGAAAAATGCCAAACTAGTTTTGTTAGAATCCTTAAGTTATGCTTGACTACTTTTATGTAGGAAGTTTGAGCTGTAGGTGTATAGTTTCTGATGTAGATTAAATATTAAGAAATGAGTGTTTTATTTGTATCTCATGTTATATGCATGTGTTGTGGCTGAATTTTGGAACCTAGGTTGTATGTCCCATGAGTAGCTTTGTGTAAAAATTTCGAGTTCTTTACTGCTCATTTAATTAGAAATTCGAGTACATTTGTTGTTTGTTGATAGAAATTTTATAATTTAATTCTAGATGCATTCCTTCAGTTTTAAAGCTGAAAATTTTACCTTAGCTTTGCTTCAACATGTTTAGTTCATATAAAAATTTTGTGCCCAGAAACTATGTGCATGTTTGTAAATCTATTTTTGTTCAGTTTGTCTTGTTGAGGCTAAAATAAATACTTTAGATTGGCAATAAATGCTGGTAAATTGTTTTTACACTCCTTATCAGTGTGTTATCATGCAAGTTAATCTGTGCTACCAGATCCTTGCTGCATGTCAAGTTGTTGCATTTATTTGGTTCCTAGATATAGTTTTCTTTTTTAGTGTTACTAAGAGGTGCTTTCCTACCTGTTAATTTCAGTAGCTAATTCTTGTTTCTGAGTAAGTCATGTTACCCTTGTTGGATACTTATAACATGAGTTATGGTTACAACAAGTGTCTCGGTGCGGCTGCTCAGATTCTGAGCATGTGCTTTAAAGTTGATTGCTTAAGCATGGTATTATTTGTATGCTTGTTAAAACTAGCTCATAACCCCAGTACAACTTAGCTAACATACCTGAGACCTTGTGACATTTGTGTCATGATGTACGACTTGGAATAATTTATGAACCACTTAAAGCTATTTTTAGTCATGTATGCTTGTTGTTGCAAATGTTTCTTGTGCCACTTGTTTGAATCTTAATTAGACTTGTTGTGCAACTCTAAAACATATGAGATGTCTAATCTGAAAGTGAAACATTTGATTTATATTTAACCAGCTGGTTGTGTGATGCTAAACTTGATTAGCTCTTAGCTCTTGGTAGCCAAAGTCCTTGCAATAGATTGACTGAAGTTAATTTGTGCACCATGCCTCATGTGCTTGCTGCCCCTATGGCAGACTTTTGTGATGTTTAGTTACCCCTCTCTATCACCGCACTTCTATCAGCCGATTTATCGGCTAGGAAATTGGCTATATACCTATCGGTCACATACCCTCAACCACACTCCAATCGGCTGCACATCTGTAAAACATGTCCTCATCGGCACAAGCCCATCAGCCACATCCTCTTCAGTCTAATTCCGCACTTGTGGTCTCACCAGCCTAGTCCGATATTAGTGTTCTGTTCCACCTAGTTCTTGTAATAGGTCTGATGTAGATAACCCCATCGGCTGTATGTCACTCAATTGTTGTACTGATGTAATCAAGCCAATGCAACCACACCTAGTTATCTAGGATAACACTTAAGCACATCTCAGTTAGGCACAGTCAGTGCAAAGTAGGATAATCAGTTACATGGCTAATATGCCCCAGTAGATATAGGAGAACATTAAAGATGAAAACCGGCTACACAGCTGACCCACTAATCGGCTGAATACGCCGAGACACAGACCGTATGGATACATAGTTCGACTAGTCTACCAATACACCATCGGCTAGTTACTCGCACTAGTCAACTAGCTATGCCGATACATCACTCGACTAGTTCTACCCGATGTGTAAATCGGCTAATGTGCCGATGCACTAAATCGGCTAGTAGGCCAAATCACTGATCGACTAGTACACGTACACAAATCGGCTCAGCCGATGTTCACTAATCAACTAGTTTGCAAATGCACTGATCGACTACTTGTATCGATTCACAAATCTAGTACATACGCACATATCAGCTCGGCCGATGTTCACACTTACCAATGCGCAATTAAATAGTTACATGCTACACGAGTCGAGTAATTGTTGCACAGTCGACCACTTCCAATTTTGAATAGATACATACCCTGATCGGCTAGGTACGCCGATACTCACGCAGATTAGTTAAGACACAGCTGCTTTAGGAAACACCCCTCCGCTAAAATAGCCGATACCTTCATCGAACAATTAGGAAGTTGATGTACCTATCCATCGACTACACAGGCCAAAGTACACAAACCTAGATCAGTAAGATAGCACGGTAGACACGCCTCTGTTAGGCACAACCAAAGCACATCAATCGGCTAAACCTGATGCACGCTCATCAGCTAAGGCCAAGGCCAATGCACCAACCAATTGGACAGACTAGAAACATGCTGATAATCCAATCGGCAAGATCCTTCCTTGATCTATCCTTGAAGCATCATACCTTTAACATTCCTATCTATATCAGCCAATTTGACCCCAGGTGAACTCAAATCAGCCAATGTCTTATGCTGATATCCAGAAACTACTCATGCCGATTTCTCTTCTAAACAGAAATCAGCAAATTTCCTAATGCTGTGCAGATAGCTCCCTCCTTTGCCAATTCTATTGGTTGAACCCTGTTGTTTTCGATTGGCTCTGTTGTAACCTTCAATAAATAGCCGATTTTAATCAGTTGTCCAATCAAAGCTCTACCCAAGTTAGTTTCTGATCTTTTTGGTTATTATATAAGTAATATGTTAAATGAGTGTTGGATTGCAACTTTATGGTGAATTAAGATAGTTTTATGTGCACACTTTGAATGTAATGTTGCATTGCATGTAGGTACGACTACTTCCACAAACGATACCTACAAGATCTCCCAGAAGTCTGTAGAGGATATTTCTGAAGACCAAATGAACGTCACCAAGGGATTATCTGAAGCCCCGAACCAAAGTTCGGAAGATAATAATACTAACATCCCTGACTCCAGCCCCACCAATAAAGGCAAGCCCCGGACATAAACCCACTATCTTATTTACACTGCAATTTACCTTTATATATATAATTGTGCATTAAGTTCTTAGGAGTTGTCTGGAAACCATAAATGCATCTCCCTAGGAACCAATGTACTGAATATTAGAAACTGAGTCCGGCTAGTGCTATGCTAATAGGACCGGTAGAAGTCGAGTGATTTCCTGTCACTCGCGCGATATAGGAATTGATTGATTACAATTATGCAATCACTATAAGGATGACGGTCGGGGTTATGTGTAGCATCTTGGAAAGAAAGGATACCCCGTCTGTGTTGATGAATTTGGTTAAGGGCGCAGTGTGTGGTAGTGGCAGTTAAGCGTTTGAAAGTACTAGCCACATGCCGCGAAATATGGTAAGCGATAAGCCTAGTAACCAATCGGCCCGGCAAGTGGACTCGTCCCCCACCACTCGACTTTTATTTTATGTTTACACGCACTGACTGTGGGAGTACGTTCTGTAAAGCAGACGGGAATACGGTCATGTAGTCGCGCTACAGATGTATGTCCTGCACATTGGATGTGCGTACGGTCCAGCAGTTGCTTGTGGTGGCTTTGTTCCACGACCCGGAATGAAAGGCAAACGGTTGCTTCGGAAGGACCTATTGGTGTTCCAAGCGTGTGAGTTAGGTTTACCTTGCAAGGGTTAAAATTCGATGCCGAATCATCCGTTTCTCATGAAGATTCAGACTGCTTAACTCTTTTGCCACATAGAGTAACAAGAGAAACATTATGAGGAGTAATACTAGGATATGTTTTCAAGAAGCTCTACCTTGCTTGAGTAGTTGTAGGTGCTTACCTAGAAGGATTAAAGGAACTAGAAACTGAAAGCTAAAATATGAAATTAAGGATCTACTTTTTGTTGCTTTTCAGCTAAGACAAGACCCAAAACCCTTTGAAAGCCTTCATGGTCTAGTTATGGGCTAAGTATACCCTAACCCCGGGTAAGCCTTGCTGAGTATTAGAGTACTCAGCCTTGCAATATGATTTTTGTTTCAGGTAATGTCTCTGTAGACCCTACTCTTCCCATGCCTTGGCCCTATGCTTTGCCTGATGGTTGATCCATGGAATGGGATCCGTCCCCGGCCAATACTGATGATACCGAGTGATGTCGTGCCCGGGCTTAGCATGACATCCGTCTTGACGACGTGTTGTAAATCGTCGCGTTTGTTTTTTGCTGCCAAGAACCTTAAGTTTAACGGTTTGTAATAATTTTACTAAATATGGAACTTAGTACTACTTTTGGAAACTCTTGTAATGTAATTCCCTATGATGTAAAATATGATGGTGACTGTATCTCTGGACGCACCTTCGTGTGAGGTAACCTTATTCGATCCCGAAAGTTAGGTGGTTTCATCGGGACTCTACCCGACAGGCCAAGGGGTTACACCGTTTGAAGTACGTTGGAGCCCTTGAGAGAGGACTTGCGTATTTGAGCCGGTGTAATTCAGGTTGGTTCTGCCACATACAAAAAGCATTGCTATGTTGGTATTGGCCCTCTCAGCAATAAGATCTGTTAAAGCTTGCCCCTTGACTGCCTTCGCGGGTTGATATCGGATATCGAACTCTGATAATGCAAACATCCATTTTCCCAATCGGCCTTTCAACACAGGAGCCGATAGCATGTGCTTTATAACATCCGATTTGCAGATGATGATTACCTCAGCCGATAACAGGATGTGACGAAGCTTGGTGCACATAAAAAATAAACAAAGGCATAGCTTCTCCATATCGAGATACCTTGTTTCTGCGTCCAGCATGCTTCTGCTGAGGTAGAATACCACCCTCTCTTTGTTGTCATACAATTGTACTACCACTGATGGGATGGAGGTGTTACCAACTGACAAATATACGTAAAATGGCCTATCTTGTTGTGGTGGAACCAACGCAGGCGGTCTCGATAAATATTCTTTAATTTCTTCAAATGCCCGTTGCTGTTCTGCGCCCCAGCGGAATTCTTCGTTGGTTTTGATTTTCACTAACTCCATAAAAGGTTCGATCCGCCCAGAAAGATTGGAAATAAACCTCCTGACAAAGTTAATCTTGCCAATAAGTTGCTAGAGCTCCCTCTTGGTAGTGGGCGGCACCTTGGTGCACACGGCTTCCTAACTTTTTAGGCCAATCTCGATTCCTCTTTCATGAACTAGAAAACCCCAAAACTGCCCAGCCGACACGCCAAAAGCGCACTTCTTTGGGTTCATCCTGAGCCCAAACCTTCTAGTTCGCTCCAGAACCTGTCGTAAATCACCCAGATGTCCTTCAACCGATGCTGACTTCACTATGACATCGTCAATGTAAATTTCCACCAAATTGCCGAACAGATCATGGAAAATGTGATTCATGGCACGCTGATATGTAGCGCCAGCATTTTTCAGACCGAAGGTCATAACCATGTACTCGAACAGGCCCACCACTCCAGCCACTCTGAATGCAGTTTTGTGTATATCCTCAGGGGCCATAAAAATCTGATTATAACCAGCGTTACCATCCATGAAACTCAAAATTTTATGACCAGCAGCTGCATTGATCAATGTTTCTGCAACAGGCATTGGGTATTCATCCTTCGGAGTGGCCCTATTGAGGTCTCTGAAATCCACGCAAACCCACCATCGGCCATCCTTCTTCTATACGGGTACAACACTTGAGATCCAATCGGCATACCTGCAAGTCCTGATAAATCCAGCTTCTAACATCTTCTCCACTTCTTTTTTCACTTCAAGCAGGACATCGGCTTCCATCTGGCGAGCTCGCTGTTGGAATGGTCGAAATCCACTTTTGAGAGGGAGCCAATGCTCAACTATGCGCCTATCCAGCCCAGGCATCTCTGTATAATCCCAGGTGAAGCAATCGGCATATTCCTTTAATAAAGTTATCATCAGCTCTCGCAGGGATGGATGCAACTTCTTACTGATGAACGTTGGTCATGGCTTATCCCCAGGACGAATATCTACTTCTTCGAGTTCGTCAGCCGACGTGAAACCATATCCTAATTTCCCATCCTCCATTAGATCGATGCTGTAGATGGAAAAAGAAGATGGTTAAAAGAATTTTGGCCGATCGTCGAGATCAGCCGCTCCATGTATCCCATTATCTCTCAAGTTTTTACAGTTGTCAGCGCAGGCCATCCCATAATGACTATGACTATGTAAAACACTTGACATCAAAAATCTATATTTCATTTTTGGGGCCGATTGCAGGAATCGGCCTCCATAGGTACGCTGTAATGACCTGTTTCATGCGACTCTTCTACTCTGCAAGGCCAGTGGATAAGACTAGCCTCACCCTATTTTTTGTAGCCTTGATGCGATCACACCCTTCTAGACTCATCCCTGAAATCGGCTCTTGGTCTTCCGCATCCCAGATGCTCATGGCAGCATGCGAAATTTCAATTGAATCATCTGCCTGGACCACCTCCACCTCATCTCCGTCCCACTAAACACTGATGCATTGTGGAAGGAATGCAACAGTTAGTGTGAATCCAATCCCTGCCAAGTAGAACATTGTAGGTACTTTTGCTATTAACGATGAAGAAGGAGGTCAGGACAGTCTTATTTCCAATAGTGAGATCCACGCTGAGGATGCCCTGAGCTTCGAAAGTCTTCCCATTAAAGTCACTTAGTGTGACATTAGTCTTGATCAGGTCTTCGGTGGATCGCCCCAAACAGCGCAGAACCGAGTATGGCATGATGTTAACTGCTGCCCCTGTATCCACCAACATCTTGTTAATGGGCTGACCGTTTATATATCCTTTAAGTTATAAAGCCTTCAGATGCTTGTAATTCTTGGCTTGTGGCTTTTCAAATATCACCAGCTGGGGTCCCAAATCAAGCTGGGCTACTGATGACTCCTCGCGAGCCCGAGCATGGAATTCTGCAGGGAGCACAAAGACCATGTGTGTATCAGCCGATATCTTCTTATCGGCTCTTGCTGACTTGGGTTGCCACTCCTTTCTAGAAGGGCGTGACTCCTTTTTCTGCACATGATGGACCTGTTCTGCCAGATCCGGTCACGCTTTTCTTAATGACTCGATGTACTTAGCCTCGGCTTCCTCCAAGCTTCGCAGCCGCTGGACCCTGCGCTTCTGAGAATGATTGAGTCCATCAAGGCACCATCGTGGATGATGATATCTGTCCTCCTCTTCATCAAAGTTCTCTCTCCTTCGTGGCGATCGAACCCATTCTTATCGAGTTGGAACAGGCCCTAACCGTCGGAAAACCGAGACCCCCTTTGCGTCTGACTTCACAGGTCCGCACTCTGGGCAATCTCTAGTAGTAGGCAGTCGACTCATACCAGAATCCCAACAGTACCTGAAAAATGGGCAGTGCCAATGATCACGGGCGTCTTCATGCTTCCTCAAGCGTTTCCTAGTGCGACGCTCATATTCTTCCTCCTCGGATTCCCGCTGGAGACACTGCTGGTACTGGTATTCATACTTCCTGAGAAGATCAGAAGAAGTCGGCCATTGATTCCTTACATACCATACTTGTTCTTCTGTGACATACCCTTTTCCTTCTTTTTGGGGCCGATCGCTGGGATCAGCCTCTTTATTCTTGACTTGGTGGCGTGACGCTACCCCCACCATGTTGATGCTGAGCGCAAAATCTAGCTGTCATCTTGCAGACCGGTCAAAACCTTCCACCATGTTTACACCAGGAAAAGGCTGAGTGTCGACCTTCATGGCAGTCTGGCCTAAGATCAATCAGCCTTGCTCAATAGCCGATTGGATTTGCCGATGGAGCTCCTTGCAGTCGCTTGTGCTTTGGGTAAAGGAGTCGTGCCATTTACAATATGATCTCCCATTCAACTCCTGCACCGTGGGAGGCTTGTATCCTTCCGGAAACTTCAACTATTTTTCTTTTAACAATAGGTTGAAAATTTGTTCAACTTTACCCACGTCAAAGTCAAACCCCTTTGTAGGCCCAGTTTGCTTCACCCATTTACAGGGCACAGGATTTGCGCCCCGAGTCCACTCTACGACTGACACTTCTTGCTGTTCCCCGGAGTCTTCGGCCTCCTCTGCATCAACCACCGCCACTTGACGCTTGAATTTTTCTTGATACAGCTCAGGATGACGTTGCTCATGCGTCGTCAGCTTTTGGACCAGATGCGCCAAAGAGGTGAACTCCAATTGAAAAGCTAGATCTCTGATCGGCTTCAATAATCCCAATGATGCCAATTCGACTGCCTCTTTCTCTGAAATCCGTGTTGGGTAACATCTGTTCTTCACCTCCCTGAAGCGTCGAACGAATTCCACCACGGTCTCTCCACGCTTCTATCGTACCTGCGCCAAATCAGCAATTCCTGCTTCTGCAGCTTCTAAATGATACTGAATGTGGAATTGTTCCCCCAGGTGCTTCCAGGTACGGATAGAGTCAGGACCTAATGACGTATACCATCCAAAGGCTGGTCTTGTAAGCGATTGCGAGAAAAACCTTACTCGCAATGGATCTGATACAGAGATCATCCCCAACTGTGCCAGGTATCGGCTCACGTGCTCAATAGAGCTAGAACCTTCTGCCCCACTGAATTTGGTAAACTCAGGAAGCCGATACTTAGGCGGCAATTGGATTAGATCGTAATCGCTTGGATACGGCTTGGTATAGCCGATCGCTCTCCTCTTTGGTAATATGCCAAACTGATCTCTCAGAATGGCGCTGATTTGCTCCGCTGTTTGTGATCCTAGGGCCGAGTGTGCACTGCCATGGCTCAGCCCGGTAGCATAAGTTGCTAACCATGCTTGCTTGTCTGCATCTGCCCCGGGATCCCCTCCAACTGCCCTCTGTACCGGATTATTGCTGTCCGGTATATAAGCACACATATAGCCATGTGGGATCTCCCTGGGTGGCTCGCTGAAGAACTGGTGATCCATGGGATCACCTCCCACTTTGTAAACCACGTAAGCTGGAGAACCATGTGACTCCACAGCTGCGAGCATATAAGGCAATAGTGGCCTAGTTTGGAACGGCAATTCCCCTTTATGACTCCCCAAGGTAGGCCCAGTTGGAGAGTGCTGATGCTTCATAATTTCTTGGACCACACGCAAAGCCACACGCAAAGCCACACTAAGCTCTCAGAATGTCGGTGCAACGAGTGAGTCACCGCATAATTTACTTCCTGCCGCAGAGCTCTAGTACAGTCTTCAGATGGGATGGATAAATCCACTCCATCAAGGGCACCTTCAGGTGAAAAACTTTTCCACCTGACACCGTGGTGGCGAGTCCTTTCAAAAGAGCCGATGAAATCGGCTTCGAATTGAGTCTTGATTTCATCATATATCTGCTTGTGCTCAGCAGAGAGCTCCTCGTAGGTGATCGGATCATCCCTTGTCATCCTGTTGACCGCAACTGACGAAGTCGACGAAGATGACGAAGATAATGATGATGATGATGATGATGATGATGATGATGATGATGATGATGATGATGATGATGATGAAGATGGTCCCACCGGGCGTGCCAGAATGTGTTGTGACACTCAGGTAAATAGTATGGTCACACCCTAGATCTTTAGTGTGTAGTTATGTACAAAGTGTAGCAAAAGTGTGTTTAAAAATGTTAATGATAAGCAAAAGTGATTGTTTGTATATTTGTATTTAAATCAGGGTCCTTTTGTGCTAAATGGGTGAGCATAGAGGGTAGATTTGGAAAGTATGAGGGTTGTTTTGTAAGAGTTAAAAACTTATGTTTAAAACGCAAAAATAGGTGAAACTACCTTTTGGATGTAAATGTGGTGTGATTTTAAAATAGCATTTATGCAAAGTTTAGAGATCTTGCTAAATTTCAATTTGATTGCAAAATCTTAACTCTTCTATGGGTGAGCCTTAAAGCAAAGTTGTGCATTTTGAAAAACTACACATTTTTGCTTTTGGGTCCATCTTCAGTTGAGCAGTGGTGTGAAAGTTGTTCATGCTTTACAGTTAGGCCCCTAAGTTTTCTACTTTTCACAGCTGGGTCCTCTGTCTTCCTCCTCAAGCCCCCGTGCTCCTCTGTTTTTCCTGCCGCGCACGCGTGCCCTCTGCTCCGCCGCCGGTACAGCTCCCCCGGCCGCCGCTCTGCGCCGTCATCGCTCCACCTCCTGCTTCTCCCCTTCCACGCGTCGTTTTCTTCTCCCCCGAGCCTGCTCCTTGCCCTGACACTCTCCTCCGCAGGCGCCACGGCTCCCTTGGACTCCCGGCCGGTTGACACATCGCCGCCGCCGTGGCACGGGCTAAGCGCCCCCTCTTAGCCTTTAATCCTTTGCTCGTGAGCTTCCCTAGCGCCTAACCGTTCTTTTCCCCACTGCGCTTGTGCTGCATCACACCCTGGAACCCGAGCACCACCGTCGCCCTTTCTTCCCCCTCTCTGGTGACCACGACTCACTGTGGGCACCCACTTACAGACATCCTCTGCCCTCATGAACCCCCTAGCAAGTTGTCCCGGCCCTCGCTCGTGCTCCCTAACCCCCAAACGCCCTTCAATCCCGACCGGAATCCCACTGCCGCCGAGCGCCGCCGCCGCCGCTTCTAGCTCACCATGGGACGTCCCTCTCCGGTCTTCCCCACCTTCAATTGATCCCGCACCGAGCCTCCTCATTCCTCCAAGAAGCTTTCCAACCATCTCCTCACCTCCCCGATCACCGGAATGAGGCCCCCGCCGGTTCCCTCCGCCGCTGACCACCCGTCTCTGCTGCACTGCCGCTACAATCCGCCCCTTCCCGATTCCGTGCGGCGAAGGGTGCGCAAGAACCCTGTGGTACTCCCCCTCCACGCAAACCCCGCCACCGGTGCCCTTCCTCGCCGAAGGTGACCACCCCCCCCCCTCTCTGCCCCTTTCATCTCTGGTCAGGGACCCTGGCTTAGAAGGTGCAAAAGCCTAGGGGGCTATTTGCAAACCACCGGTCTCAAAGGAATAGTGCCGGTCAGGGATCTCTATGTAAATGTGTTTGTTATTTTATGTGTGTGATGTTGCTGTCTTGTAAAATTCATAGAAAATCACAGAAAAATCCAAAAATTGCAAAGTTTGTTTTGTTGGAAAATAGATTCCAAGCCCTACAACCTTTGTTTATGAAGTTTGATATGAAACTAAATATTTTTGCATCTATTTTAAATCTAAGGTTAAAGGATAATTAGTACATAACTTTTACATTTGTGCTTTGTTGCTTATGAATTTTAACATGTAACTTCTATAAGCTATGTGTAACCTTGTATTAAAATTTCAAACTTAGCTTTGTTTGGTAGCTTAACTTCTTTTGAATTGAGGTAATTCAAATTTGAAAGGTTAGCTAAGCATGTTCTTTAAACCCAATTAGTTAAGGTTTTTGTGCCATTCTTAAATGTGCTAATGATTAGTGTATGGTTAAATTTCCAAAATCTTATGATCCTTTTTATTTCTAGTTTGAATTTAAATTTGGGATTCAAATTCAAATTCAAATTCAAATGTTCTGGTCCCTGTTTGCAATAGCTTCAGTGATATCCTCATGACTCCTTTATAAATTGTGGTTCAAACCTAAACCCTTGTTATTTCATGAACTCTTGTGTATTGACTTGGTAAATTGCAACTTTTGTAATATAAGATCTTAAACTTAAACATTGCCTTACTTAATTTATTGCATCTCATATAGAATCAACGACGCTTGACGATGGAGATTACGAATTGGTCTTAGGCCAAGACCAAGGGTTTTCTGAAGACCCAACACAAGCCGTCGAGGAACTAATTGAAGCCCCGAACCAAAGTTCGGAAGTCTCTGACACTCCTGCCCCCAACCCCACTCAAGAAGGCAAGCCCCGACGCATATCCCAATATTTTAAGTTGTTACCCTTTCACTTATATATATTATATATCTTGCATTACGTCTAGGAGTTGAAATGAAACCCTAGTTGCATATGATCTTAGGAATCCAATGTGTTGCTTTCGAGTCCTTATCGCTTAGATGCTCTGCTAAATAGGACCGGTAAAAGTCGAGTGATTTCCTGTCACTCACGCGATATAGGAATTGCTTGTTTACAATTCTGCAACCACTATAAGGATGATGGACAGGGTCGTGTGTTGTATCATGACCTGAAGTTTTGCCCTGTCTGTTTTGTTAAAAGTGGTTAAGGTCGCAGCATGTGGTAGTGGTGGCTAAGCGTTTGAAAGTACTAACGACATACCGCGAAATATGGTAAGCGGTAAGCCTAGTAACCAATTGGCCCGGCAAGTGGACATACCGACCACCACATGTATTTGGTTCTTTTGGTTACTTGATTCGACGTGTGGGAATACGTGTTGCAAGGGCAACCAGGAGTACAGGTTTTGTAGTCGCGCTACAGACATACGTCCTGCACACATTGGGTGTGCGTATGGTCCTGCAGTCGCTTGGGGTGGCCCTTTCCACGACCCGGAAAGAAAGGCAAACGGTTGCTTCGGAACTATCGTTGGACGTTCCAAGCGTGTGAGTTAGGTTTACCTTGCAAGGTTAAATTCGATTCAGAATCGTCCGCCTCTCACGAGGATTGAGACTGCTTATTCCTTCTGCCACATCGAGTAAAAAGTGTAATTGTTAATGGAATAATCTTGATGGATGTTCATGTATATCTTGCTTTCTTAGTATAGGTGCTTACCTAGAATAGCTAATCAAGCTAGAACCAGAAAGCTAAAACTTGAAAGTAGATTCTATTTCTAGTTGCTTTTCCGCTAAAAATAACTCTGAACCTCTATAATGCCTTCATGAGTCTAGTTACGGGCTTAAGTATACCCAAACTCGGGTAAGCCTTGCTGAGTATTAGAGTACTCAGCCTTGCTAGTATCTGTTTCAGGTATAATCTTCGAGAATCCCACGGACAACCTTGTGTGGCCCACGTCCGTTCCTTTTGGCTGGTCCATGGAGTGGGACCCGTCCCCGGCTGGCAGTGACCCTCCGGAGTGACACCAGGCCTTGGGCTAGGCATGGTGTCCACCTTCGCGACGTGTGTAGTCGCGTAATCTTTTATTTCCGCTGTGAGTTTAGACAAACTGTTCCGCTTGTCAGTTTGAACACTGTTGTATAAGTGTACTTAAGTTTGAACCTGGTTTGTAATAATATTTGGATATCTATAAATTAAAAGTTGATGAGCTATTCCATGATTGTAAACTCGCCTTCGTGCGAGGTAAGCCTGCTTCGATCCTATTGAACCGTGGTTGTATCGGGCGGAGACCCGACAGACCAATGGATTGTTCCGTTTGAAGTGCGTTGAGATAATAAGAGCTGCATAGTAATCATTAGTGCACTTGAGCCGGAATAATTCAGGCGGTTCTGCCACATGTGTTGTCGGTCAAAACCCGCCGGCAAGCAGTGACAGGCAACACGAGGAGGGAGGCTTCCAGGACTGCTGGTGGGCCCCGGTCCCTCGGTCAACGGCCCAGTAATCCGGCGCACACCCTGGCTTGGAGTCGCTAGGCATGCCACCGACCCTGTACCTGATCAGGAAGGTGTGATGTATTAAATTCCTGTATGCACAGACACGTGTAAAGATTAGTCCGAGCCATGTTCGGCTCATCACTTCCTCCCCGGTATCGGCTATGAAGAGCCGATTGTATCAATACCAGATCGGATCTATAAATAGGCAACATATGTACTTGATGACAATATAAATCCTGCTTCATAAATATTAATCTAATCCAATCTATAATGATTAAGCCCTCACTGCATGATCGGAACATCCTACACGTGATTGAGCCTAACAAATACCAAAAAGCATCGGAACAATCAACCCAAGCAGAGGCCTAAAAACCAGCCGAAGAGCCGATTCCCAGAACAATCTCTTTCAAGCTGCGATCCGATACTAAGCATACTGCCGGAACTTTCAACTCATTTGCAAGGCCTAATCATGCACATGTCAAGCTAAATCTCTGATAAACAGAAACTAATCACAACAGATTGGATCTACTGATAAAGACAAAGCAAGATGTGACCATCGCATCCAAGATCGGACGCGATGACCACCAAACACTCATGAGCAACAAACAAGGCACGATCGGAATATGAAGAAAATAACGTTACTCTATGCATGTTAAGATAACTAGTGCTACTCGCCATCTACAAAGCTTCAGAACGAGAAACACATAAAGCAAACGGGCAAGGGTAATGCTACCCCGATCACGCAGAGCGTGATCGGGGCCTCACGGCACTTACCCGAGAAAACCCTAGAACAGGAGAGGCGATGCGCCGAGAATTGTTGATGAATGATTCTATCTTTCTTGTTTATTCATGGTACATATTTATAGTCCGTAGACTTGCCTTTCTTAACCAACCCTAACCAAACACGACACGAACCTTAACTACCTATATCTAAACTATTTACACGGCCTTTCTAGCCCCAAAACATCCGCACAAGGTCCGATTCACAAGCCCATTGTAGTTATCCTCCAAGCCCATCTTGCTCCATGGCCCACTTCCGGCCTGTCCAGATTATGGCGATAACACAGTGTAAATAAAGTAGCGGGTTTATGTCTGGGGCTTGCCTTCTTGAGCGGGGTTAGGGTCAGAGATGTCAATATCTCCCGAACTTTGGTTCGGGGCTTCAGTCAATTTCTCGGTGACGTTCACTTGATCTTCCGAAATGCCTTGCGCGGGTTCTGGGATCAACTCGTAGGTTCCGTCAGCGAGTGTAGTCGAATCTACATGATTTGCAGCAATTTGAAGCAATAGGTAATGATTTAAGAACTCTACTTCACGATAAAGTTGCAATCCAATAGATTAATACACATAAATTCATAAAGCAAGAGGTTTAAATATAAACTTATTATTGGTATCCTAATTCAATTATCCTAATTAGTTGAATTAATTGAATTAGGTTAACAAGTTTGATTTTTTACTTTGAAATCCATAAAGGCTATGGCCCTAAATTTTTGTGGATAAGCTTATTCCTAGTGGATAAGCTTATTATGAATTTTTCATAATTTTCTCAAAATAGAAACTATAGTGTTTGAATTAAGTTCAAATTTCAAGTTTAAAGACAAACCTTAAGTAAAATAGTGTTGTAAATTCTTAAAATATTTACTATGGACTACTCTATTGTAGATCATCTCATGGTAAAAAGATCTATGTATAAAAATCTTAACAGAAGGCTTAATTAAATTTAAACTCTTTCAAGTTTGATTTGCATAGGTTTAAATTAACTCAAGCTGGAGTTTAGCACTATAGGTGAATTTTTCACACAAGATCACTCATACCTTAATCATGCTGCATACCAAAAATCACATGAAAGTACCCTTTTTGCTAACCATTAGAATAACCCAAAAAGTATTTGGTTTCCAACCGAACTCTAGTAACAAAAGTTGTAGAATTTTGTTCATGGATTTCAGCAAAACTGGTTTGACATTTTTCTAAATTTTCTATAAATTTCTAAAATTTCTAAAGATCACTGATTTTGAAAAGATGGGTGTGAGACCCGGGGCCACGGGGCTGTGTACATCAAGGAGTCCGTATTGGGCTAGGGGATAGGACGTGTCCTGTACCTTATTTATGTTGTATTCTACCCGCATGCGAAGTAGAATTAGTCGATACAGAAGGAAACTACTCGAGTTGTACTTGAGTACGATTCCTAAGCTAGTATCAGGCTAGGATTCATGTAACCCTGTCCCCCCGGATATATAAGGGCGGGCAGGGACCCCCTCAAAACCAAGATCACCAGATCAACATCAAGGCAATACAAACCATCATATAGGACGTAGGGTATTACGCATATTGCGGCCTGAACCTCTCTAAATCTTGTGTTGTCTGCACCTTCGAGTTCCTGATCTTGGCGCATCCCAATCCAAAACCTACCACCTTGGGTATACCCCTCAGTGGGTAGCTGGATAAAACCCGACAGCTGGCGCGCCAGGTAGGGGAGTGCATCAGAGATCCGCTGGAGAACTCGATGGCTCTTTTCAAGTTCCCCAGTCCCGTGCTCCCTGAGGGCACAACTTTTGTTTTTGGCTCATGGGTCTGCGTCGCCAACAGCGCAGGCGGATTCCGTCGACACATCATCGACGACACCATCAAGCTAAAAACACTCGCTGCAAGGCTCGATGACTTTGTCGATAATCTCGATGAGTTGCCGTTTTTTGATTCTGCTAGGGAAACCGAGGCAGAGTCTGTCACTGCTGTTCCTTTATCCACGTTGGAGAAGGACTTGGACTCTCTGCTCCAGGCTGGGGGTTCCGATGCCACCGCATGTCGGGGGGCTGAGGATCACCTGGCCACTTGTGGGCTGATGATCACCACCACCTCCGAAGGACGAATCGTTCATTGGAAGGGGATGGATCTGTCCGATCTACTCAGACATGAAGACCGCTTGGTAGCCCACCTTGAACCTTTGCCTTTTCAAGAGGGCAGGGCGTTGGCTACCATCACCGAGGGCTCGACTCAACTAGTCGAAGCTTCCTCTGAAGAACTCGCAACCCACCAGGTGCTGATGGCGGTGGAGGGGGACGACGATGCCCTCATCCCCATCGGCCCACTTGACGGGATATCAGAAGATGAAGACACTGCCGATGTTGTCGACGAGAACGACGCTGAGCGCGACGCGCGGCGTGCCAGGAATAGAGCTCGTGCGGTTCATAGAAGGCGGGCCAACGAGCGCATACGTTCTGCACAGCGCGAACTCGACGTTGAATTCGCCGCCACAGATGAACGAGGCTTCAGGACTCCTGTGGCCAACATCGCTCGGGTAATAGCGCTACTCGAGCGAAGTAACAATCCCAACATTCTACAAGCGCTCCGCTACGCCCAACGGGCATGGATCCAGCTGGACCAGCAGGCCCCGGCATCACTCGTCGGGGACGAGCGCGTTGGAGACAGCCAGAGCCAGGCCCCAAGTCGATCAATAGGCGGTCGCCCGCGACCCCAACGCAGCAATAACAACGATGGTGCGGGTGGGAGTCAGGTCACCGGAGGGAGGCGGCAGCCACCTCCGGCAAACAACCTGAGGCAGTCCAACCACCCATGTCAACAACTAGACCTTCGCCAGAAGATCAATGAGGGGCGCAACGTCCGGTCAGTCCTCGACTCGAGGCGACGGGAACGCGAGGTAGCTGAGCGGGACGATGATGACTGCAGCGATCGTTTTCCTGCGTTCACTACGAAATTCAACGGCTACAAGTACCCGGAGGGTTTCAAGCCGATCGGCATCACCAAGTATGACGGTAAGCAGGCCCCCCAACAATGGCTCCGCTGTTACTCCACTGCCATTGAGGTGGCCGGCGGCTCCAACACTACCAAAGTCGTCTACTTTCTGATGGCTTTGGAGCCTGCACCACTGACTTGGCTGGAAAGCCTCCCCAACGACTCCATCGACTCCTGGGAGGGCCTCAAGAAGGTTTTCATCGACAAGATCCAGGGGGCGATAACCTGTGCAGGAACCCGGCACGACCTCGCCCAGTGCAAGCAGGAGCGTAATGAACTCCTCCGGTCCTACACCCGCCGTTTCTTCGACGTGCGGGCTACCATCGCCAACATCACAGAGGAGGACATCATCGACTGCTTCTACAACGGCCTATCCCAGGTATATATCGTGATTTTGGGCGTAACAAGAAGAAAAGATGCGCGAGAGGTTTCCAAGACGCACCAACCTCAACCAGAAGTGCAACAACGACAACCAGGCTGACAAAGGCTAGCGGAACTTTTCGGGTTCCTCCCAAAAATGTAAGCCAGACGATCTCGTCGCGGCTGTGGAATGTCCTTCGCGGGGCAAGAAGTTGACCACGCAGGAGAAGTTTGAAAAGCTCCTGCAGAAGAAGTGCCCATGGTGCGTCAACTCCAAACACGCAGCGATCGACTGCTTTCAGCTCAAGCGCACCTTTGGCTCCCCTGGAAATGGCAAGAAGAACAAGTCGATGGGCAAACAGCCCGAAGACGAGGACCAAGAAGATAAATCTGAGACAGCCAAGTTCCAGGATGCCTCCAAAACCGTCAATGTTATCTTTGGTGGTGACGAAGATTTTTGTTCCAAGCGAGAACAGAAGTTGCTGCTACGGGAAATTCTATCCATCGAGCCGGCGGTACCACGACCACTCCGATGGTCGGAGGTCCCCATATCATTTTCCCGTACTGACCAGTGGACCAGCTTTTCCAAGCCTGGAAAGTTTCCACTGGTGTTGGATCCTGTGGTCGCAGAAGTCAAGCTCACTCGGGTTCTCATCGATGGTGGGTGCGGACTTAATCTTATCTTCGCCAGTACGCTGAAGAAGATGGGTCTGGACCTGACCAACAAGCTTGTTCCAAGCAAGGCTCCTTTTTATGGTATTGTTCCTGGCAATGCCGCGCACCCGCTTGGAACGGTCGTTCTCCCAGTCACTTTCGGGATGAGGGAGAATTACCGAACCGAGTTCATCAAGTTCGAGGTGGCCAACTTCGAATCTTCCTACCATGCTATACTGGGGAGGCCAGCGCTCGCTAAGTTCATGGCGGTGCCGCATTACGTCTACTTACTTCTCAAGATGCCAGGATGCAGTGGCGTGCTCACGCTCCGAGGCGACTTGAAGAAGTCCTATGATTGCAACCAAGAGGCCATCCAGTATGCATCGACTTCCCGTGTGCCAGATGCTTCCGGAGAAGTACTCACGACCGCACAGCAACTTTCTCAAGCCGAGCTAGACATCCCGATGAAGAAGGCGAGCCAATCAGGCGTCAAGTCAACAGGCGATGTGGCTCTCAAGTCGATCCAGCTCCAAGAAGGCGACTCATCCAAGACAGCCATCATCGGCGCAGGCTTGGGTGACAAATAGGAACTCGTGCTCGTCAGTTTCCTGCAGGCTAACCGAGACATATTTGCATGGAAACAATCGGATATGCTAGGGGTGCCCAAGGAGCTGATCGAGCATAGTCTTAATGTGTATCCGCAACCTGTACCAAAGAAGCAACGACTTCGTCATTTTGCCCTTGATAAACGGGAGGCTATCAAACGGGAAATAGCTAAACTCCTCGCGGCAGGATTCATTAAAGAAGTAATCCACCCAGAGTGGGTAGCTAACCTTGTTCTTGTATTGAAAAAGAATAAAGAACGGAGAATGTGTGTCGATTATACCGATCTCAACAAGCATTGCCCGAAGGATCACTTTGGGCTCCCTCGCATCGATCAGGTAGTCGACTCAACCACAGGTTGCGTACTGCTATGTTTCCTTGATTGTTATTCAGGGTACCATCAGATTGCCCTCAAGGAGGAAGACCAAATCAAGACCGCGTTCATCACCCCGTTTGGGACTTATGCCTACAAGACGATGTCCTTCGGGTTGAAAAATGCAGGCGCTACCTATCAGCGTGCAATCCAGATGTGCTTCGCTGATCAGTTACACCGAAATGTGGAAGCCTACATGGACGACATGGTCGTGAAGACCAAAAGTCCCGAGGGCCTGATCGCGGATCTGGTGGAAACTTTCGCCAGCCTACGGAAATACCGATGGAAGCTCAATCTGACCAAGTGCATTTTCGGCGTTCCTTTGGGTAAATTGCTCGGGTTCATCGTGAGTAACCGGGGCATCAAGGCCAACCTAGAAAAGATCACTGCCATCACTAATATGGAGGCACCTGGCACAATCAAAGATGTGCAAAAACTTACAGGGTGCATGGCAGCCCTTAACAGGTTCATCTCCCGACTCGGGGAGAGAGGACTTCCTTTTTTCGAGCTCTTGAAGCGCCAAGATAAATTTCACTGGACAGAGGAAGCCGAGCGGGCCCTGTAGGACCTCAAACAGCACCTACAGTCGCCCCTGATCCTCACAGCACCATTGCCAGGTGAGACCCTTTTACTTTACATTGCGGCAACTACCCATGTTATCAGCAGTGCCATTGTTGTCGAGCGCTCCAAGGAAGGCCATGCGTTTGGTGTGCAGAGGCCTGTTTACTTCGTCAGTGAAGTACTCTCAAAGTCTAAGGTGCGGTACCCGGCAGTCCAGAAGCTTCTTTATGGCATACTGATTACTTCCCAGAAATTACGCCACTACTTCGAAGAATACCAGATCACTGTGATCATAGACTTCCCGTTGGCGGATATCCTACACAATCAGGATGCCACGGGCCGCATTTCAAAGTGGGCAGTGGAACTAGGGGCTTTGTCGATCGACTTCAAGCCACGCACTGCGATCAAGTCCCAAGCTCTAGTCGACTTCATGGCAGAGTGGAGGGAAAATCAAGTTCCAATTCCAGTCAATAAGCCAGAGCATTAGACCATGTATTTCGATGGTTCTCTCAAGCTCGACGGCGGTGGCACTGGCGTGTTGTTCATATCCCCAAGAGGCGAACAACTCAAGTACGTCCTCCAAATCCTCTGGGAGGTATCCAACAATGAAGCCGAGTATGAAGCCTTGCTTCACGGGCTTCGTTTGGCAATATCACTTGGGATCAAGCGGCTACTTGTCTACGGTGATACTCTTTCGGTCATCCAGTAGGTCAACAAAGAGTGGGACTGCAACAAAGAGACCATGGAGGCCTATGTACAAGAGGTCCGCAAACTAGAGAACAAATTCTCTGGCTTAGAAGTTCATCATGTGCTACGGGAGCACAATGTCGCCGCTGATGCCTTGTCTAAGCTGGGTTCAACCCAAGCACAAGTCCCAGCAGGGGTATTCATACAAGAGTTGAAGCAACCGTCTATCAGCCCTTCACCACAGGTCTCCACCGACACTGGCTCTGTACAGCCAGAACGGGAGGTTATGCTGGTTGACGAGGACTGGAGAGGACCCTTTATCGACTTCATCCGAGATCTCGTATTACCGGCAGGGATGGACCCCAAGAGCGCTGATGCCGCCCGCGTCATACGATGGAGCAAGGGGTTCGTCTTAGTCGCAGACAGGCTGTATCAACGTGGTGCACGGTCTGGCGTGCTTATGAAGTGCGTCACAACAGAGAAGGGCCAGGACATTTTGCGCGAGATACACGAGGGAGTATGTGGTAACCATGCAGCGTCATGCACGCTAGTCGGCAAAGCGTATCGAGCTGGCTTCTGGTGGCCCACCGCCGTGTCTGACGCTGAGGACCTAGTGCGACGATGTCACAATTGTCAGCTCTTCGGCAAGCAATCACATGTCCCGGCTCACAACCTTATTACCATACCACCTTCCTGGCCGTTTGCATGCTGGAGCCTTGACATGATTGGGCCCTTTGCAATGGTGCCAGGGGGGTTTACTCATGTCCTTGTGGCTATCGATAAGTTTACCAAGTGGATCGAGTTCAAACCGATCACCAAGCTTACTCCAGACAGGGTGGTCGACTTCAACTCTGATATCTTGCATCGTTTCGGCTTCCCCAACACTATTATCACTGATTTGGGTTCAAATTTCATGGCCAACCAATTCTGGGAATTCTGTGAAAATTCATCCATCGAGGTCAAGTACATTTCGGTGGCACAACCAAGGGCAAGTGGGCAAGTCGAGCGGGCAAACGGCTTGATCATTGACGGTCTCAAGAAAAGACTTTATGACGCCAATACCAAAAAGGGTGGGAAGGTGATACACGAGTTGCCACACGTTATCTAGGGGCTCAGGACTCAGCCATCCAAAGCCACAGGGCAGACTCCGTTCTTTCTGGTTTACGGTTCTGAGGCGATTCTCCCAGCGGACATCATGTGGAAATCCCCAAGGGTCGAGATGTATAAAGAAGGCGAGACGGATGATGCATGATAGCTGGAGCTGGATTCTATCGAAGAGGCTCGCTATTCTGCTCTCGTTCAGTCAGCCCGTTACCTACAGGGGATCCGGCAATATCATGATCGCAACATTAAGGAACGGTCGTTTAGCATAGGCGACCTCGTCCTTCATCGCATTCACGATGAGTCGGGTTTGCACAAGCTTAACTCAAGATGGGAGGGACCGTTCATCGTCAAGAGGGTTACAAGACCAGGATCTTATCGACTACAACACCCCGACGGTCAGGATGTACCCAATTCATGGAATATACAACACCTGCGATGTTTCTACCCTTAAGGGTACTTGTCCCCAGTTCCTGTACGCGCCACGATTATTTTCCTTTTCTGGGTCCATATGGCGGCTTTTTGTGCCACATGACCCGAAAGGTAGTTTCTCGAATACACTGCGGAGGCTATGGCCACGCCCATATTATTCAAATCGACTTCTTGCTACACGCATTTCTGTCATCGTGATGATAATCATGTCTTTTCCAGACTCGTTGGGCTCGACTTGTTCGGGTTTTATCTAACTTGTTTGGCTTGTCCCTTCGCTGGGCTATATCGACTACCCCTGACATCGTTATACTCAGGATAGTTTTTTGACGGTTTGCTATGAGGCATCCTAGTCGCTGCACCACATATTGCGCGCTCCGGGCAAGTTGGATCCGCTCGGTCGGACTTCATCTGGCTTACCCGACAAGCTCCCGTGCAGAGCTATATCGGCTACCTTCTGAGTCGTTGCACTCAGAAGTAGCAGGTCTTTGCCTCAGACGAGACAATACTCTCAGAGTTCTCATAAGGCTACATAAAAGATAACTGTGGTCTCTTATATTACAAAAGGCTTAAACACTAAGGGTTCAGTTTTGGACCATGTTTTCTACAATTTTTTCAGCTACTGGCCTGGCTTCTACCAAGTATTCGCGGAACTTCTCATCAGTGCAGTCGGCAGCTACGCCCCCTGCGAGTACTTCAAGTCGAGCCCTCGGCCAGTATGATCTTACTAGCCCTAAGGCGTGACCGACGTAGGTGGCGGCCGCCTTGGTGACGAAGTCCAACATCCTTTGTGGCGCCCCACGAAGACGATCTACCAGAGGGGGCTCGCCTTCTGAGTTGTCCTCCCGTGGGTCCACCATCTCAACAAGCTCTTGAGCTGCCACCTTCAGTTCCTCCAGCTCTTTCTGGCGTTTCTCCTTCTCTTCGCCCAGAGTCTTGATCTGCTGGAGGCAGTCGACGAACTGCTTCTCCGTGTCGGCCATCACCTTCTGCAGACTCTCGACTTCATCTGCGCGGCGATTGAGCATGTTCTTCAAGTCAGTAAGCAGCTCTTCTTTATAATTTACGAGTTTCTTAATTTCCGCGGTGATGAACAGGTTTCAGAATACACAATCATCGCTAATGATACAAGCTCGCGTGTAAGACCTGTCATACCTTGATGCGCTTTTCACTGCTCTTTGAGTTGGCCTCGAAGCTCGGCGTTAGCACGCTCCAGGCTGGTCCGCTCCCGCGTCAGTTTGTCAATGCACCTTGCGGATTCTTCCAGCCTGGTGGCCTGCTCTTGGGTCTTCTTGCTCGTATCCTGCACATTTCCGGTGGATCGAGATGAACGATCCAACCACACTCAGCATCAGTAGGGCATGTGACTCTTACCTGGGCAAACTTGCTAATGGCTTGGAGTATATCTTCGACTTCTTCTCCAAGGGCGGGCTGCGTGCTAGTCCCCTCTACAGCTCCCACCACCTCAATGACTGATGGCTGGGCGGCTGTCGCAAGAAAGTAAGTGTTAAACAAGTGACGACTACGGCTGAGGGCAGCCGGATACTTTACCTGCACTCTCAGTAGGCCCGTCAACGGCGGCCTCGACTTGCTCATTTCCACCGGCTTCGCGTTCTTCGTGCTGGGGCTCGGGCGGCGGTGAGCTAGGCAAGGCTGCAGCCGCTACCTCTACTGGTTCCGGTGCGCTGGTCAGCTCGGGCGAGGGCTTGGGGGCTAGAGGGGCCAACTCGAGTCCTGGCTCGTCCAGCACCACTGCTGTTGCGGGCCTGTTCCAGACAACATAAAGTTTTGATATTTCGAATCTCATACATGGCTAACGACGGGATCCAGAGCAGTGCTTACATGTGAGATCGGGTTATTGCTGGATCCCTGAACACCAGCCTTAGTGACTTCTTCACCATGGCGTTTGCAGTTGGAGGTGAAGGCGTACAAGTCGAGGGGGCTGGCAGCGCTGGCAGCGGAGCTGCCTCAGCCGAGGGCGCCAGCAACCCGGGCGTAGCGCCCATTGTGGCGATGGCCACGGAATCCACCGCCGGCAGCCGAGCTACCTCAGCCGAGGGCGCGAGCTGCCCCGATACAGCGCCCGCCACGGCAATTGTCACGTCATCTGCAGGAGAAGGCGACAGGTCTGCCCCATCAGCCTTTGTGGATCTGGCTTCTGGTGCATCATTCCCGGTTGGGGGTGTTTTGACTACCCTTTGTCGCTGGGGGCTGGGCAAAGAAGACGAAGGACTACAAGACAGAGTTGTCAATAGTATTCAGCTGAACAACTTGATACCTTTATAGTTTGACAAGCACTTACCCGTCGAGGTCGGCGGTGCTGGCTTTGCATTTCCGCATCTCCCGGCGCCACCGGGGGATTAGAGGCGCGTTGTCGGATAACTCCACGGATGATCCGGAGGAGTTGTTTGCTTGCGCCCTTTCCCCGGTTGCCCGGCTGCCCTCGGCCGACTCGTTGTCAGTGGTTCTTGCTCTCTTTGCTTCGGCCACGGCGCTGGGCAACGTGTGATAGGGTCGAGGCAGATCGGGTTGCGGCGGGTAACTCCGGTACAACGCCGTTTGATCCTATGTCAAGTTCATCAATCAGTCTTAGCTCTCCATATCCAAGAAGAAGTCGAGAAGTCGAACACTTACCGGTCGATTCTGGGCTGTAAAACCTGCTGGAACATAAGAGACGGTTTCCACATCCAGCAGAATTCGCTTGACGCGAACAAGTGCAGCGTCGTCTCCAAGTTCCTCTGCGCACATACGAGATGGGTCTTTAGTACCCATGTACTCGAATCCTAATGTATGGCACTGTTGGATGGGTTGAATTCGGCGTTTGAAGAATGACAACATCACGGATGCCCCGGTTACCCCCGTCTCTTTGTGTGCGGCGATCAACTCTAGCAGCTTATTCACCTGGTCCATCTCAGCTTTAGCGGGCTCCAGTGTCCATTCAGGGCGCTAAACAGGAGGTTTGCCTGAACACAGGGAGTTGGGGGGCGTGGTTCGCAATTTAGAACCATTGCTGTTTCCACCCGGGGATATTGGAAGGAAATTTGCAAGATATGTATTTATCACTGGCATGTTGCCTAAGTTGGATACCAGCACCCCTATCACAGATGGATTTTTGGCGGTTGGCTGGGGTTTCATGCAGAAAAGATAGCGGAAGAGAGCCCAATGGGGCTCAATTCCAAGGAAGGCTTCACAGAAGTGGATGAAAATTCAGATGTGGCAAACTGAGTTAGGGTTGAGGTGTTGCAGCTCAATCCCATAGAAATAAAGAAGGCCACGGAAGAATGAACAAGTGGGGAGGGCCAGACCCCATTCAGAAAAAGCGCAAAAGGATACGATCTCGTCGACATTTTCCATCGGGAAAGGATCGTGAAGGGTAAGGCGCCAATTGATGAGATTTCTCTCTTGAAGCAGACCCCCAGCACTAAATTTGCGAGATGGTGGCGAGAGCACTTACTAATTGACCACTTGCTGGTTGCTGCTTGCGCCTCTTTCAGTTCCTTCTGGTTGATTTTCTTCGGCGCCATTTCGGATCTGTTAAGCCACGAGTTGTTCACAAGATGCTCGGGGGCTACGGTCGATGGCTCGAAGGATTTCGACTATGCAGGGCGGTGGAGGGGTGGCAGCAGGGTGAGATTTAGTTGAGGTTTTTGTTTTCTCTCTGGCGGCGGCGTGAGATCTGAAGGTATGGGAAGAACCCTAACTGGCTGCGAGGTTAAATAACCAGCGGTCAGGCAGTGGTTTACTGTGCAAAAGGTCAAGCGTCGCACAAGGGGAATACATGGAATACGAGTGGTTTTTGATGGATTTTTTGGGCAGTTATTTGATTAACCATTTTTTCAGGGTTAATTGTCCCGAAAAAAGAGGTTTTTTGAATTTCGAGTTCAATTTCTGCCAATTACATCATCTTGGACTATATTTTTTCAACAGGGAACATTTTTGCCATAACTTTTGGGATGCTTTTTTCCAAAATTTGAGAGATTTGGATTCAAGGCTCAGGGGCTGTGAGACACGTGGCATCGACTACTTATTTTTTGAAAGTACTCAAAGGATAAGAAGAAAAGATTCAAGACTAGTTTGACCCTCAACTTGATTCTTTGATTCAACCTAAGGCTCGGGGGCTACTCCATATGGAGTGCGATGCACCTCATACAAAAGAATGAATTTGGGGCATGAGCACCTCATAGCTTCGATGCAGTCAGAAGAGTACTCGAAGAGAAATTTCAAGACGGAGCTTCGAAAGAAGTCGAAGACTGCTTCAGAAGTACTCGAAGAGCTTGCAGTACTCAGCTACGAAGAGCTCGGGGGCTTGTCAGACCCGGGGCCACGGGGCTGTGTACATCAAGGAGTCCGTATTGGGCTAGGGGATAGGACGTGTCCTGTACCTTATTTATGTTGTATTCTACCCGCATGCGGAGTAGAATTAGTCGATACAGAAGGAAACTACTCGAGTTGTACTTGAGTACGATTCCTAAGCTAGTATCAGGCTAGGATTCATGTAACCCTGTCCCTCCGGATATATAAGGGTGGGCAGGGACCCCCTCAAAACCAAGATCACCAGATCAACATCAAGGCAATACAAACCATCATACAGGACATAGGGTATTACGCATATTGCGGCCTGAACCTATCTAAATCTTGTGTTGTCTGCACCTTCGAGTTCCTGATCTCGGCGCATCCCAATCCAAAACCTACCACCTTGGGTATACCCCTCGGTGGGCAGTCAGATAAAACCCGACAAGGGGAGGGACTGGAATCTTGCATCTAGGCCCTCGAAAAGATTCAAATCAATGCAATTGGGTCCTTGCTCATCGGGACAGAGAGGTTGCAACTTGCCGGCCAAATTCCAGCGACGGCGATCGCTGGCGGCGAGGGGGAACCGGCCGGGGAAGATCAGGGGACTAAGGCGGTCCTTTCTAGGGGTGATGTGTAGGTCGGGGGTGACCGGAGGGGGTACAACGACGGTGAACCGAGGCGGTGCTGGTAGAGCTCAACCACGGCAATGATGTTCCGGCACGATGGCTCATCGGCGGTGGTTCAGAGGTGGGCGAAAAGCTCCAGGGAAGCAAGACGGTCCGATTGATCACCTTGGTGAGGGTCAAGGGGTCGGGAAGGAGGATCCCCACGGCGACCCGAAGTGGCGGCGGTGGAGAGGTCAACAGCAACGGTGATGTTCCGGTGATCAACGTCAGTGATGGTCCTGCGCACAAGCACCAGTGAGCCACGAGTGATGCAGTGCTGTATTCACTTGAGGCTATAAGCTATGGAAAAGAGATGACCGGCGGCGACCGTGACGACGGTGGAAGAGAAGCTCACCGACGATCATCGGGGCAGCTAAATTGGAGCTCAAGGAAGTCAATTGAAGGGTGGGTGAGCTTCACAAGATCAAGGCGAAGCTATTGCGGGGGCTGTTGTGGTCTGAGAACGAGCGGGGCGAGCTGATGACGGTGCGGTGGTCAGCAGCAGAAGGTGGGCGCGGCAGTGATCCAGTGGGGAAGAAGTCGAGCAAAGAGAACGACGGTCGTGCGAACGGTTATAAGTAGTCGAAGTGAGTTTCTAGGCATGCTGTGGAACTTAGGAAGAGGCGCGGCGAGCAATAGCTACTGCTGGTGGTCGGTGGCGCATCGTGGCGGCCTGGTGGTGCTCGGGCAGAGGCGAGGCGGCGTGGCACGCACGGGGAAGAGCCAGAGGGAAGGAGCTAGAGCGGTGGCCGGCCTAGAGGCGATGTAGGGGAGCTACTAGAGTAGACAATGGCACCGGCAGAGCGGCAGTGGCGATGAACAGCGGCAGCCTGCGGTGGCAGAGAGAAGGCAGCTCAGGCGGATGGTAGGGCATCATGGCGTGCTCGGGAAGGGCCAGCAGAGAGAAGCTAGGGCGGAGGGTGAGCTCGGAGGCGACGCGTGGAGCGGCGCTGGAGCAGCAGTCGGCCTCGGGCGGCGACGCTGTCGTGCGGCAGAGGAGGCAGAGGAGGAAGAAGAAGGGGAAAGGGTGCCAGGGACTGATTTGTGAACTTCAGAAGCTCCAGGGACTTCTCTATAAATCAAAATTTCCCCACTGTTCTAAAGCTCAAATGAAGAGATGGTCAACATGAAAGTTGTAGAACTTTTCAAACCCTACGTCTTTTATTTAGGGTTCATATTCAAAAACTCGAAGAATAGAGCTTTATTTAAAAACTTTGGACTCAAATCAAACTTTCCAAAGTATTTGTCCTTAGTTAGATAAATTTCATATAACTTTGGACTTAAGTGCAAGTTCCGGTAATGTAATGATGACTAATATTTTTACACTTTGATCCCTAGTGTAAATTAAGAGTTACCCTTGTAATTTAAACATTTTACACAAAAGGACTCATATTTTTGAACTAATTACACACAAGTCCTTATTTTCACATATGCACTCAAATTTCACACATTCATCCAATTTCATTTAATTTAATGTATTTACATTTCACATTCTTCTTAATATTTTACAATTTTGACACCTAGGGTGTCACAACCTTCCCCCCTAAAAGGAATCTCATCCCGAGATTACAAGGATGATAGGGCTCGGGGGATAGCTACCTAAGTAGGCTTTAGGAATTTTGGGAAGTTTTTCTGAAGATAATCTTCAGTTTTCCAGGTTGCTTCTTCTTCTGTGTGATGATTCCATAAGATCTTATACATCTTAATCTTCTTTCTTCTGGTGACTCTCTCCTTGGTATCAAGAATCTGGATGGGTTGTTCGATGTAAGATAGATCAGGTTCGATCTTAATGATTTGTGATTCAACGATCTCAGTAGGCACTTTGATGCATTTCTTGAGTTGAGAGATATGGAAGACATCATGAACGGTAGCCAATTGAGAAGGAAGACGAAGTCTGTAAGCCAGTGGGCCACAAGCTTTGGTGATTTCAAAAGGTCCGACATATCGGGGCGCTAATTTTCCTTTTATGCCGAAATGTTGAACACCCTTAATAGGAGATACCCGAAGATAGACATGATCTCCTATTTGGAATTGTAAGGGTTTTCTTCTTTGGTCTGCATAACTTTTCTATCTAGACTGGCTTGTCTTAAGGTTGGCTTGGATAATCTTGACCTTATTTTCAGCTTTGGTAACTAAGTCTGGTCCGAAGATTTGGCGTTCACCGGTCTCAGACCAACTCAAAGGAGTTCGACATCTTCGACCGTACAACGCCTCGAATGGAGCCATTTGGAGACTGGACTAGTAACTATTGTTGTAAGAAAACTTAGCCAAGGCGAGACACTTATCCCAGCTTGTACCATAGTGAATAATAGAAGCTCGGAGCATGTCTTCAAGAATTTGATCCTGAGAGAAGACTGTAATTGTACCCGTTCAGTCTGGCCATCAGTCTGAGGATGATACGCAGAGCTTCGAATCAGCTTGGTCCTGAGAGAAGACTGTAATTGTTTCCAGAAATTTGCAATGAATTGTGCCCCTCGATCAGAAATGATTGTCTTAGGGACACCATGCAGATGAAAAATTTGCTCAAGATAGACTTCGGCATACTTCTTAGCAGTATAAGTTGTATGCACAGGAAGAAAATGAACGGTTTTGGTAAGTCTATCAATAATTACCCATATGGAGTCATGTTTTTGAGATGTGTTGGGAAGGCCAACGATGAAATCCATACTAATGTCTTCCCACTTCCACGATGGGATAGACAGGGGTTGGAGTGTACCAGATATCTTTAGATGACTGGCTTTGACTCTCTGGCATGTATCACATTCGGATACATACTTAGCAATTTCTCTTTTCATCCTGGTCCACCAAAAGTTTTGTCTAAGTTCTTGATACATTTTAGTACTACCAGGATGAATAGAAAACTTGGATAGATGTGCTTCATCAAGGATTTGTTTACGAAGTTGATGATTCCTAGGTACAACAATACGATTATTGAACCATAGAATTCCTCGATGATCAATGTGGAAACATCTATATTTGGCTTCTCCTTGAGATAGCTTCTGTTTGAAAATTTTGATACCTTCATCATGTAATTGCGACATGATGATTCTATCTTGAAGAGTAGGTTCAATAGATAGGAGATTTAGACTATCTTGAGGAATGATCTCCAGATTGAGTTTCCTCATTTGATAATAGAGAGTTTCACTGAAGATTTTTATAGATAAGCAATGATAATATGCCTTGCGGCTTAGTGCATCCACAACCACATTAGCTTTGCCGGGATGGTAGTGCATCTCAAGATCGTAGTCCTTGATTAGTTCTAACCAATGCCTTTGCCTCATATTTAGGTCAGCTTGAGTAAAGATGTATTTGAGGCTCTTATGGTCAGTGTAAATGTTACACTTGGCGCCCGTAAGATGGTGTCTCCAGATCTTGAGAGTGTGAATAACAGCTGCTAACTCAAGATCATGGGTTGGATAGTTTTGTTCATGATTCCGGAGTGCTCTGGAAGCATAAGCAATAACCCGGTTGTTTTGCATAAGCACACAACCAAGTCTGGTTTCGGAAGCATCACAATAAACATCGAAAGGCTGGGTACTATCTGGCTGAGCTAGCACTGGAGCAGTCGTTAGAAGTTTTCTCAGGGTGTGAAATGCTTCTTCACACTTATCATCCCAATAGAATTTAACCTCTTTCTTAAGTAGCTCAGTCATGGGTTTGGCTATTTTGGAGAAGTCTGGAATGAATCAATGATAATATCCTGCCAATCCAAGGAAACTACGGATTTGATGGACTGAAGTTGGAGGCTTCCAATCCATAACTTCCTGAATTTTGGTTGGATCAACCGATATGTCTTCACTGGAGATAGTATGTCCCAAAAATTTCACACTATCCAGCCAGAATTCACATTTAGAGAATTTGGCATAAAGGCGGTGATCACGTAGTTGTTGAAGAACTATACGTAAATGAGCAGTATGGTCTTCTTCAGTTTTGGACTATATCAGAATATCGTCGATGAAAATCACGACGAATTTGTCAAGCTCCGGCATGAAGACTGAATTCATAAGGTACATGAAGTATGCCGGTGCATTTGTGAGTCCAAAAGATATAACCAGATATTCATAAAGGCCATATCTGGTCGAGAAAGCCGTTTTTGGAATATCGCTAGGCTTAATTTTGATCTGATGATAACCAGAGCATAGATCAATCTTAGAGAAGACTTTGGCTCCAGCTAGTTGGTCGAATAAGATATCAATGTGGGGAAGAGGGTACTTATTTTTGATAGTGACCACATTGAGTGGATGATAGTCGACACATAGCCTTAAGCTATTATCCTTTTTCTTTACAAAGAGAGCGGGGCATCCCCAAGGCGAAACACTTGGGCGTATGAAACCTTTGTCAAGAAGGTCTTGAAGCTGTATCTTTAGCTCTGCCAACTCATTAGGAGGCATACGATACGGCCTCTTTGAAATAGGAGCGATGCCAGGTTGAAGCTCAATAACGAACTCGATGTCTCTGTCTGGTGGCATTCCAGGCAAATCGTCCAGAAAGATATCGGGATACTCACAGACTACAGGAATATCTTCTAATTTAATGTTTGTGATAGCATAGGTACAAGAGTGAAGATACTCTTGCTGAGGCAGGTAGAGGGTGGTGGCTCCTTGATGTGGTGAATCAATCTCAATAACTCGGGAAGAGATATCTAGCAGTACTCTATGTTCTGTCATCCAATTTGTCCCAAGTATAATATCCATACCCTCTAAATTTAGCAGAACCAAATCAGTTTTGATTAACTTGCTACCTAACAGAATTGGCACACTTTTAACCATTTGGTTGGAAGTAACTTTTCCTCCAGGGGTAGAAATCATATATGACCCCCTGGTATGACAAAGATCAAGTCCTATTCGGGTACCACAGTCTTTACTAATGAAACTATGAGTTGCTCCTGAATCGAATAATGTAACAACTGGTTTGTGATGAATAGAAAATGTACCCGACATGACGGGGCTCCATCTGGAAGTTCCGCAAGGGTGGTGAAGTTGACTCGCCCTTGCCGGACTTGCATTACTCACTTCTTTCCCTTGCCCTGAGTATTCTGATTAGAATTCTACCCTTGAAGAGGCTTCTTGGGCTGAGGACAATCTCTGATGAAGTGATCCGCACTCCCGCAATTGCAACAGCGATAAGTGCTGCTTCTCTGTTGAAATTGTTGAGCATTTGGCCGCGGGCCAAACTGTTGCAGCTGTTGCGGAGGCACTGGAGGTCTATATCCTCCTTGCTGTTGGGGTGGCCGGAAGACAAATCTGCCAGGTGGGGCATTCCGCTGCGGCGCTCTGAGCTGTACATTGGGAACAACCTGATACCTCGATGATTGAGCACTCGAGGGTCTAGTGGGGGTCTTCCGTTTCTTTTCGGTACAATGTGCCATGATGCAATCCTCTTGAGTTAAGGCCATATTAACCAGCTGACTGAAAGCATTAGCCTTCACAAGGTTCAGGCGTTCCTTGAGCTTGGTACTGAGGCCACGATGGAAACAATCCTGTTTCTTGGCATCATTGTCCGCATGATAGCCTGCATATTGGCACAGATGATTAAAAGTCTGTGCATACTGCAGTACCGTGCGAGTGCCTTGGGTGAGTGCCAAGAATTCATTCAACTTCCGCTCCAGCAGTCCTTCCGGAATGTAATGTGCCCTGAAGGCATTCCTTAATTCCTCCTAGGAGATAACATGTCCAATTGGCTGCATAGCGCAAAAATTATCCCACCATATGCGGGCAGCACCACGAAGTTGCTGGGCGGCGAAGTGAGCTTTGCTCGAGTCCGCACATGGTATAGTAAGAAGAGCGAACTTCGACTCAATAGTATGGAGCCAGGCATGTGACAGTTCGTGTATTTGTAATGCTAGGCATATATTTTGTTAGTGTGAAATATATGTGTGTTAGTATAAAGCTCATGTGTATGTTTATGTGAAACTTTTGAAAATTTAAACGTACAAATAAAAAGGGTATTTTTATAATTATAGAAAAAAAACCTAAGGTTGTTTTTGCAAAATGTATTTGGATTAGGGTAAATTCAAAATAAGTGAAAAGTGGTTTTGTAAACATGTTTTTTTTATTTTATTCCCTGTAAAAAATATATATTTATCCAAAAGTTGCATTAGAAATGCATGTGTTGAAGTGCGTAAAAATTTTGGGTAAAATGGTAAAAATTAAGGGTGTTTATGTAATTATATAAAAGTACAAGTACTTTTACTCAAGTATTTGATTTAAAAAAGTAACTTTCAAATTTACTTAGGGTTAATGTGTAAAAGTGCAAGTCATCATGACATGTCTATCCAACCATTATGACGAGTCTATCCCGTCATTATGACGTGTCATAAATGCTTGCATTTAGGTCCTGAATTTTATAAAGTTTCATTCTTTAGGACAAAAGCAATACAAATCCGACTTTTGTTCAAAGATTCACGTGTAAAAATATAAATTTTGGGTTTTTGAACTTGAGCCCTAAAGCAATATTGTAGAGTTTGAAAAACTCTCCAACTTTCATTTTGGGAATTTCTTCATTTGAGTTTTAAATCAACGGGAAATTTTGTTTTACAGATAGGCCCTTGCAGTTTTCTGTATTTACGTATAGATCCTTGGGGAAGTCTGTTCATCCTTCTCCTCTATTTCTTTCTTCTTGGCATCTCTGTTTTTGCCTCCTCTGCCGGCAGAACCTATCCATTCCTCTCTCTCTCGTCTACCCTCTACTCAGCTCGGGATCCAGCGCTCCAGGCGAGCCGGCGGCTCAGGGCAGGCGGCAGCGCTAGCGGGGCGGCGCCCAGGCGGCGCGCCCGGGCGAGCGCGCGCAGGGGCCCGAGCGGCTCAGGTGGCGCAGCTCGCGAGCGCGCGGGGCGGCTGCGGCCCATACGCGGGAGGCGCTGCGGGGCTCGGGCGCTGAGCGGCCCGAGCGGGCGGCCACGGCGTGCGGGCGCCAGCGCGGGGGCCGAGCGGTGCGCAGCGCAGCAGGCGGTGCGGGCGCGGGCTGGCGTGCGCAACGCAGGAGCGGGGGAGCGCACGGGGCGGCCGCAACAGGAGCTGGCGCAGGCGAGCGGCTGGTAGCGGCGCGGTGGCTCGGGCGCGGAAGCAGGCGACGGCGGGCGCAGAGCCAGAGCGGCGCGTGGGCGGAGAGTGGCTCGGGCGTGTGAGGATCGGTCAGGTGCCGGCGGCGGGAGCACGCGGCAGCAGGCGGCTGGTGGCCGGGCGAGCTAGCGCAGGAGCGTGCGCGGCAAGGGACTAGCGTGGGGGCGAGTGAACGCTGGCGGCGGCTCGGTTCTGGCGCTCGGGATTGGCAGATGCAGGAGCATGGGCGCCGGGCGAGTGCAACAGTTGCGGCGAGAGAGAGAGAGAGAGAGAGCAGGAGCTGGGCGGCACAGGAGGAATGGGTGCGCGGGAGCAGAGCGCACGAGCGACGACCGCAATTGAGTTGGCGCGAACGGCTCCGGCATGAGCTGATGCGGTGCGATGCAAGCGAACTGGCGTTGAACAAGTACGGGAGCTGGAGCGGCAGGAACGTAAGCGATGCCGAGCGGGTGGCGCGAGCGTGCAAGCGATGGCGTACGGAAGTGGGTGGTGTGGACAGGTGTTGAGCGGAGCGCGCGCGGAGGGCGCTGGAGGCGCGATTGGCGCGCGCGCGAGTGGTTCGGCCGGGGCAGGAGCAGGCCCAAGTGGCGCGAACACGCGTGTGCGAGCGCGGGAGTGACGCGGCAAGGCCGGGCGAACACAGGTTCGAGTTCGCTGGTGGATCTTCGATGCGCTCCCCTACCTGGCGTGCCAGCTGTCAGTATTTTACCGGTTGCCCACGGAGGGATATACCCGAGGTGGTAAGTTTAGGTGAGAAGACGCCGAGATCAGGAACTTGAAGGAGCAAGGAACACAAGATTTAGATAGGTTCGGGCCACAAGGTGTGTAATACCCTACGTCCTGTATGGTGGTTTGTATTGCCTTGGATGTTGATGTTGTGTTTTGAGGGGGTCCCTGCCCCCCTTATATATCCGGAGGATAGGGTTACATGAATCCTAGTCCAATACTAGCCAAGGAATCGTACCCGAGTACAACTCGAGTAGTTTCCTTCTGTACCGACTAGTCCTACTCTCATATGAGTAGAAAACAACATAAATAAGAGATAAAGCAAGCCTTATCTCCTAATTCTATTTAAACTACGTTATGTACACAGTCCCGTAGCCTCGGGTCTAACAATCCCCTGAGCTCTTCGTAGTACTTTCGAAGTAGTCTTCGACTTCTTTTGAAGCTCCGTCTTGAAGTTCTTCTTCGAGTACTTTCTTAGCTGCATCGAAGCTATGAGGTGCTCATGCCCCGAATTACTTCTTTGGTATGGTGTATGATTTGCACTCCATATGGAGTAGCCCCTGAGCCTTAGGTTGAATCGGAGAATCAGGCTGAGGGTCACATTAGTCTTGAATCTTCCTTACTTACTTTTCAAATAAATTCAAAAAAATAAGTAGATGATGCCACGTATCCCGCAGCCCCGAGCCTTGAATCCAAATCTCTCAAGTTTGGAAATAAGGATCCAAAGGTCGTGGCATGCAGTGAAAAAATGTTTCCATGATAAATAACTGGTGTGATGGTACCAATGATGGAAGTTAGATCTGGAATTCGAAAAACCCCTTTTTTTTCAGGACAATTAACCCTGAAAACATAATTAATTGAATATTTTATCTAAACAATCCACTAAATGACCCCTCATCTTCCGAATATTCCCTGAAACAACTCTTCAACTTCGAAATAGTAAAACTGTATCCGGCCGCTGGTTATTTAACCCCGCGATAACGCCCGGTAAAATCCGTGCTTCCAATCTGCAATCCACCAAGAAATTTCCGAACCCCCCAATCAGAGCCGCACTCCACCTTCACCCCCTTGAAAAAGCCCTAATCCAGCCAAATCTCTCCGCCCCTTTCTCCGCAGCCCCCGAGCAACTCGTGGTGAGTAGATATAGAAATGGCACCCAAGAGATCCAACAAGAAGGATGGGAAGGGCAAGGACTCGCAGCCGTCGTCTAGGGAGTGGACTCACAGTAAGTGCTCCAACAATGATCTCATGAAACTTGTTTCCGAGGGTTTGCTTCAAGAAAAAAGTCTTGTCAACTGGAGCCCCTCTTTTCGCGAACCTTTTCCCATGGAAAATGTAGATGAAATCATCACATTTTATCATTTTGCCGAACGGGGTCTGGCCCTCCCCTCTTGCCATGAACGTACCAATAACCACGTTAGGAGCCTCGGCCGCTGACTCGGCCGTCACGTGGTTCATCCTGCCCTGAGCTGGGGCCTTGGGCGGTGCTGCACGCCCCTGCTGTCCTGCCTGCGCCTTTCGAGGGCAGACGTTGGCGTAGTGCCCCGGCTCGCCGCAGTGGAAGCACACTCGAGGAAGTGCAGCGGCCTGCTGCCCAGGAGGAGGAGTGGGCGCTCCCTGTCTCTGAGCTGGTGGAGCCGGAGGCACTGGAAGCCTCTGACCCTGTCCCGCCTGCTGCTGCTGCTGAGGACGAGGCGGAAACTGCTGCCGCTGCTGGTACTGCTGGGGCGGCCTCTGTGGCTGCTGCTGTGGTGGATGATGATAGCGGGGACGAGTGTTGCTGCCCAAAGAGGATGGAGCCATCTTCCTCTTCTTATCCTCAATCTCCCGGCACTTGCGCTCGGTATTGAGGGCAGCATCAACCAGCTGGTTGAAGTTGTCGAAGTGGTGGTTCAGCAGCGCATACTGGATGTGATCATCCAGTCCCTCCTTGAAGTACTCCTGCTTGTCGCTATCACGGGCGACGTCAGCAGGGGCATAGCAGGCCAGCTGAAGGAAACGGTCACGGTACTCCGTCACCGTCATCGACCCCTGAAATAACGAACACAGATGACAAGGATAGAAATCTCTCCATGGGTTAGACTTACGAAAGAGATCCAGGATAGATCGAAGCTCAAAAGAAATTGCAGAGAATTCCACTCAAGTTTACCTGCTTAAGGGCGCAGAACTCCTTCTGCTTCATCTTCATTATGCCCTCAGGAATGTGATGGTTCCTGAAGCGCTCACGGAACTGGACCCAGGTGAGAGCATCACGGTCCTGAGCCGGGTAGGACTCCCACCAGTGGAGAGCGGAGCCTCGCAGCTGCCCTGCTGCGTACAGAACCCTCTCCCGGTCGTCGCACTGCGCAACAACCAACTGGCGCTCCACCGAACGAAGCCAGCCGTCCGCCTGGAGTGGGTCCGTGGCGTGAGAGAAGGTCGGAGGTTGACCTCTCAGGAAATCCGCACGCCGATCACGGGGCTGAGGCGGCGGTGGAGGCGGTGGCTGGGCGTGGATATGCTGCAGAGCCTGAACGGTGTTGTTCAGGGTCGCCATCATCTGCATCTGGAGCTGGAAGAACTGCTCCGGGGTCAGTGGTGGCGGCATCGGTAGCGGTTGACCGGTACTCTGGTTGTTCTGCTCCTGCTGGTCAGAACCGGAACCGGTGCGCCTGGTGTTCACCATCTGATTGCAACAAATGAAATTTTATGAGAAAGAGATATGGTGCAGCTGCGGAAATGAAACTTCGGAAGGATATGACAGAAAGAAAGGAATATAGGTTTTACCCCCAACGTTCTAACTCAATTTTATTATTTAGTTCAAGTTGGGTTAGGTCGATTTGCATGAACAAGTTTAACTACTAGACTATGCAATCAACCAAAAATCCAAATCAAACATTTGCACAATAACAAACATTCAATATTCACAACTTAGTCGAGTTTATCACACTACTCGACTAACACACTCGTTCTAGCGTATTTTCATCAGGACAGCCTAAACTTTTAGCTTATAAGATTAGGCGACTCAGGCCAACGTCTACGGAAAGCTCAAGCTATCTCTCAGAAAAGGCAAGGAAGATAGCAAATCAAGGACTTAAGACTCAAGGAATAGAGACAGGAAATGATATTTGAAGATTTGCGGAAGCAAGGCAAAGGAGAAGAAGTCCTAAACTCGACCAATTCTACCTAGGCTTCGTCCTACAGTCGATATGGCTCTGATACCAATTCTATAACACCCGATTTATAAAGGACATAAATCGAGCAATCATATATGTGCCAGGATCAAGTCACGCATATATACAACAGAATCATCAAGATATCACAACACATATCACGAATAACGTTAATATAAATCGTAAATGAATCATAAATGAATTATTTTGTTACAACCGAATCAAGAATTGGTTCAAGAGTTGCGGAAACGTAAAAGAGTTACATAAAGAGCTAGGCACCACAGGGACGTCGACTAGGAGACAAACGCCTAGAAGTCGTCGAAGCCGCTGACGTAATCCTCCACGTTGCCGGGCACTGAGCAGCAGTCGAAGATATCCAAAATAGAATAGAAAAGTAGAGAGGCAAGGGTGAGTACAAACTCGTACTCAACAAGTATAACACGGGTATGAGGCTCTAAGGTTAGCTGACTCAACTGCATTAGCTTTTAATCTTGGCAAATTTTATTAAAGCTAACTACTACAAGTGGATGAATTACCATAACCCAAATTGCATAAGGATTAATCAATATTAATTAAGAACTACTGAGAACCATCCAAACCAAAACCACCCGGGGAATCTCCCTAATCAAAGGTTGATAACCCCACTAATCAGACGGAGGATCTGGGCTGCTCATGACTGTGAGCACAGCTGATATATCAGTTTTACACTCTCGAGAGGTTGCACAACTTTACCCACAAGTCGTGAGCTACGCTAGTTGTTCATCACACTTCCTTAGGTGAGATGGCTAGCAAGCACACTACGAGATCGTTACAAAGGATCACGTTGGTAAGGTGTAACCGCTAAGGTTTCTGGATCAGCGACGATGGGGCCCACCTCACGGGGGTACAAGACACACAGCACAGACCAAGCCGGAGGAGCAGGGACCATTAAAGCTTACCACCCCTCTTGCCCCGCAGGTAAGTTACTCCCAAACTAAAATGACCGAATTAGTAAGTCAAGACCGTCCCATTCCAGTCTTGTGGTTGCGCGGTTGTCCCAGGTTGTCGCTCTATGAACCGGTCCTTATGGAGAGTGGCCAACCAAGCACTAAGCACCGTGCTGGCCCCCTAAACCATGTTTCTAACAAAAACATCTTTTAAGGACGCACAAACCACTCAAGCACACAGCACAGAGGGTCGGCTCCAGAGTTAAGTTGCATAAGACCATTAATCAAATTAATTAAAAAGGACCCAGATATGTTATAGCGCAGCAACCTAGCCCAACTAACCAAAATGCAACCCAAAGGATATATATAAAGGGTAAATAAGTGGCTAGGAAAGTCCTTATAGGCATACAGTATTAAAATGCAGTATGAAATTGTATTTTAAAGTGATAGGAGGTTCATGTTATACTTGCCTTCCTCGTACTCTCCCGGCTGCTGCTCGAACTGCTCGGAAGATGGCTGCCCCTGGTACTGGTCCAAAGGCTCTGCGTCTACTCACGATCGTCAAACATAGCCCACAAATACACACATGCACAAACAATAACAAAATATAAGAAAACAGTACAACATTTCATCAAAACAGCACACAAAACTAGTCTAAAGCTATTCTACGCGTTACAACGATCGCGTGGATATCAAGAACACCTAAAACGGAGCTAAGACGCGAAAACTACGCTTAAAACAAGATCCAGGGACCTATTTGCGAGAAAAATAGAACTTCCAGGGGTTCTGTGCGAAAACTGGGGACCTAAACGTAATTAAAGCATAGACTCAGGGGCTAGCACGTGATAACACGCGGCATGGACTGCGGGTTCGATTTCCAGAGAGGCTAGGGGTCTAAACGAATAAAACAGGGCTTATCCGCAATTATCTTTGAACTACACCGGAGCGCGGGTTGATTTTAGGAAAAGCCGAGGGCTCTTTAGCAAAAAGGCTGGCTGAACCGGTATCCTTTAATCTGGGTCCTCGGATCTAAATCGGGCGGCTTGGAGCGAACGGGTACGTATGATCTAATCGGGTGCACTGGTTACAGATCGGACGATCCTGATGCACCGTTCGGGTCAACAGGCGCTCGGGCGGCGGTTGTTCACCGGAGATGAACTCCCCGCGGCGGCGCTTCGCTGGCTTTGGCCAAAATCGGCCGTCCGACCTTGATTCTGGGTGGGGCTTGGCCGGGGAGGAAGCTAACGGCATGCCTAATCTACCTAGAGGCTCGCTCGGGTACGGCACGGCGTCTAACTCCGGTGCGGCGGCAGACCCCAAGCGCGCGCGGCGGCGCTTCGCCGTAAAGGCGTTCTGCTCACGGGGCCGGCTCACCAGCCTCGATATCTACCTTAAGAGCAGGAGGGGGTTGTGGCAATGCTCACCGAGGGCACAAATCGGGCCGTGCGGTCGTGTAGAGGATGCCAGCGCCAAGAACAAGCGGCGGGGCGCACGGGGTGCTCGTGGACCGGCCGCGGTAGCGCTCCTCCCGGCCTGCTGGTCCACCAAATCAACACGTGCAGGTCCTGTGATGGTGTAAAGGGGGTCAGCGGGGCCGGTGACGCGCTGGCGGTGAAGAATTCCGGCGGGGCAGAAATTTTACCGTGGAGAGACTCCGGTGAGATTGGCTGGCCTGCCACAGCTAGGGGAGGTTGGCGAGGCGTGGCTGTGCGTGCGGTGGGGCGGCGGAGCTCAGGACCCTCTTGTCGAGCGGTGGGCGGCGCCGAGGCGAGGCACAGGCGGGGGTGTTAGGGTTAGAAGCGGCGGCTACGGGGTGCAGAGCTGAGGTCGCAGGGGTCGGGTGTCCCACTTATAAGGCGGTGGCACCCTCTGCGTGCGGGCCTTGGCGCGGGCGGCGCGGCAATCTCGGCGGCAGCACTGCGCGGCCGTTGCGGAGAGGAAGGGGAAGAAGCTGATGAGCGGGACCGACCTGGCAGCGAGAGGAAAGAGAGGAGCGAGCGTTCGGGCTGGGGAACAAAGGAAGTGGGCCGGCGTGGAGAGCTCGGGCGTGGGAAGGGAAGTGGGCCGGCTTGGCCCACGCGGGGAAAGGGGAAGAGAGAGGGGCCCGAGGGGGAAAGGAGAGAGGGAGAGGAGAGCTGGGCCAAGAGGGTTGGGCTGCTTTCCTTTCCTCTTCTTTCTCTTTTCTTTTCCCACTCCTAAACCATTCAAACAATCTATTTGAATTCAAATAAGTTTGAATTCAAACCCTATAAATTCAACACAAGGAAAAATAATGCTGCAGCATGAATGCACAAACAATATAGTCCTATGATAAATTTTATTTTCTTGTGTTATAAATTGCATTAAATGCAAGATGAATTAGAGAAAACCCTAGAAAATTTATTTAAGCCCAAATAAATTCTTTAAAATTAGGGAAAATTACATTAGGGTGTTACACCTCCCCTCTTGCTCTTTCTTCTGGGGCCTTCTTTACTACTACAGGCTTGAGCTCCATCACCTCAACCCGAATTCGATTTGCCACATTGCCGTCTTCATTCAATTTTCTGAAGCTTTTCTTGGAATTGAACCCCACTGGGATCTGTTCCGATTTCTTTTCTGAGTAAAGCCGCAACCCACCTCCAAAAATCTATCCGTTGTAGGGGGCGTCAGCATCCAGCTTAGACAACAAGCCGGCAATAGGTACCTTTCCTATAAATTCCTCTCCAATATTCTTGGATGGAAGAACCACTAGTTCTACATCGAAAGCCATGCCCCCTAACTTCCTGAAAAATCCGGCAAACCCCCTGTCGTGAGGCCAGAGTGGAACACTGAACTCTCCAAAGGAGACCTAGACCAAGTCGATGAGTTGCTTGCCATCATAGCAGCTCATAAAGAAATAGGAGTGACCGGAGTGTCTGTGATGTTCTCCTTCTTCAAACGCTGGATCCAACCAATCCAACAATGCCATACACTAGGCTTTGAGTACATAGGCGCTGAAGATCCCTCTCGGATGTGCGCAGAGGAGTTGACTGACGACGCCACGCTCATCCAGGTCAAGCGAGTGCTGCTGGACGTGAACGCAGTTCCCTACGTCCCGCAGTTATTCTCTGCGAAAAATCCTCCAAAACCGGTAAGTATTCGACTACTTTTTTAGAAAAAGTTCTACTATTCTGCCACTGCCAATTGAAAATCTTCTACAGGGACACACAGAGTTGTACCGGAGCTATCCACCACAACCCGACATCCCCCGACCGGACCACCTTCTCCCCAGCGACGCAGCCGAAGCAAAAAGGGCTCAAGCAGCCGAGGCTCTGCCCGACAGTGAGACAACTGAAAGTGGGAGCCCCCTGGCGGAAAGGGAAGCCGAAGGGAAGGCGATAAGGAACAACTCCCCCGGACCATCCGTGGAGTTGACTGAAACTCTGCCTTTGGTCCCGCAAGGTCGTCGAATTGTGCGCAAACGAAAAGCACATGTAGTCAAATCCTCCAGGTATGAAGTTGTTGCCTTGTTGAATTGTCAAATATCAGAATTGTTGCATGCTAACACTATCTTTTTTGCAGTCCTTCTACTTCTTCTCCCGACCCCAAGCGCCAAGAGGTGGCCGAGACCGGACTCACTGGGAATGATGTTCCAGCAGATGAAGCCACAGAAACTGCTGGGACGGACCCATCGACTACGTCCGCTGGAGTAGTAACCATTGTCGTGGCGGGCACTGTGCAACCAGCTGGTGTGACCCCACCGCTAGCAAAGTGTACTATAGTTGAAATACCATGGGCTCTAAGAGTAAAGAAAGCTGTCATGAAGAAATCTTCACTGTAAGTGTAGATATTTTCTTGCATAATGTAGATCCTATATTTTTCGACTTGTATAGTAACATAACTGATTTGCCGCATCAGGTCCGTAACTGACATGAGGCATAGGCCAAAGCCCACCGCGGCTACTCCAGCCCCCGAGCCGCCGGTGTCAGACCCGGGGCTACAGGACTGTGTACATAACGTAGTTTAAACAGGACTAGGAGATAAAGCCTGTCTTATCTCTTATTTATATTGTTCTCTACTCGTATAAGTAAGAGATAAAGCTAGTCTGTACAGAAGGAAACTACTCGAGTTATACTCGGGTATGATTCCTTGGCTAGTATTGGGCTAGGTTTCATGTAACCCTGACCTCCTGGATATTATAGGGGGGGCAGGGACCTATTCAAAACACAGCATCAACACCCAAGGCAATACAAACCGCCATACAGGACGTAGGGTATTACGCACCTCGCGGCTGGAACCTGTCTAACTTTTGTGTTCCTTGCACCTTCGAGTTCCTGATCTCAGCATCTCCTCACCTAAACTTACCACCTCGGGTATGCCCCGCAGTGGGCAGCCGGTAAAACACCGATAGCTGGTGCGCCAGGTAGGGGAGCGCATCGAAGATCCACTTGCGAACTCGATGGCATCTTTCTAGTTCACCAGGTCAATACCTTCTTAGGGTACAATATTTGTTTTTGGCTCGTGGGTCTGCGTCACAGATGGTGCGGGCAGTTTCCGTTCGATTCCTCATCGACATGAAGCCGAAAACTCCCGCGGTGGGTTCTCATAGCGACCTTGACAAGTTCATTGACGATCTCGATGATTTGTCAATCCTTGGATCTGCTACGAGGACCGAGGAGTAGTCTGCTTCCAGCGCAACTTCATTCAATGCTGCAAGAACCTTCCTTGGGTTGGACTTGTTCCAATCTAAGGACTCGCGTAGCCGATCATGACTCGGTCTACGCAAATTGGCCACTGATCTCCAGGAGGCCGACATCTCCGAGTCCCTCTCCACATTGGAGGAGGACTTGGACACACTACTCCAACTCGGAAAGCCCGAAGCCACTACACGTCGGGGGGCTTCAGGTTATTTTGGTGCTAGCGGTCTGATGATCACCTCCACTCCGGAGGGGCGTTTCGTGCATTGGAAGGGCCTAAAACTGTGGCAGAACCGCTTGAATTATTCCGGCTCAAGTGCGCTAGTCATCGCTATCCAGGCGATACTAACTCAACACACTTTAGACGGAACAGCCCATTGGTCTGTCGGGTCTCCGCCCGATACAACCACGGTTCAAGAGGATCGAAGCAGGTTTACCTCGCACGAAGGCGAGTTTACAATCGCATATAGCTTACCAACTTTTAGCTCACAGAATATTAAACATTATTACAAACCGTTTCAAACTTAAGTATACTTATACAAACATTGTTTGAAAACCACAAGTTATGCAAACTTGTGTAAAGTCACAGCGGAAGAAAATTTACGCACGACTACACACGTCGCGATAGTTGACACCACGTTCAGCCCGAAACCTGGTGTCATTCCGGAGGGTCACTGCCAGCCGGGGACGGATCCCATTCCGCAGACCAGCCAAACGGAACAGAGATTGGCCATGCAGGACCATCCGTGGGATTCTCAAAGGTTATACCTAAAAAATAGACTAGCAAGACTGAGTATACTAATACTCAGCAAAACTTAACCGGAATCGGGTATACATAGCCCATAACTAGACCATGGAGAATTTGAGAGGCTCTGGTTTTCTTTTCCTAAAAAGCAACAAAGAGTATGATCTAATTTTCATATTTTAGCTTTCAAATTCTAGTTTCATTAACCATTCTAGGTAACCACCTATACTAGACAAACAGGGTAGAGATTAACATCCATCCAGATTATTCCATAATGGTTATTGTTCTTACTCTATGTGGTAGAAGGAATAAGTAGTCTCAATCTCCGTGAGAAACGGACGATTCTGAATCGAATTTCCAAACCTTGCAAGGCAAACCTATCTCACACGCTTGGAACATCCAATGATAGTTCCGAAGCAACCGTTTGTCTTTCATTCCGACTCGTGGAATAGGGCCACCACAAGCGATTGTAGGACCGTACGCACACCAATTGTGCAGGACATACGTCTGTAGCGCGACTACATGACCGTACTCCTATCCGCTGCGTGGAACGTACTCGTGCACGTCGATCCGTGAGAAAAACCAAATTACGAGTGGTGGGAGGTATGTCCACTCCTCTGGCCGATTGGTTACTAGGCTTACCGCTTTACCATATTTCGCGGCATGTGGCTAGTACTTTCAAACGCTTAGCCAGCACTACCACACACTATGACCTTATCAACTTTTATCAACACAGACGGGGTAACCTTTCAAGTCATGATACTGCACATGACCCCGTCCATCATCCTTATAGTGATTGCAGAATAGTAAGCATTCAACTACTATATCGCGCGAGTGACAGGAAATCACCCGACTTCTGCCGGTCCTATTAGCAAAGCATCTATCCGATAAGGACTCAGGCACAATACATAGGTTCCTAGTCTTAATGCATCTAGGGTTCCATTTCAACTCCTAGACTTAATGCAAGATATAATATATACATATAGGATTGCACAAATGTAGTAATTTGAAATACTGGGTTATGCACCGGGGCTTGCCTTCTTGAGCGGGGCTGGGGGTAGGAGTGTCAAAGACTTCCGAACTTTGGTTCAGAGCTTCAGTTAGAGTCTCGATGATGTTTACTGGGTCTTCAGAAAACCCTTGCTCGGTTTCCGGGACTAGCTCGTAGTCTCCGTCATCGAGTGTCGTTGACTCTACATGATATGCAATGATTTGATTTAGATGGTTCTTGAGTTAAGAGTTTTATTTCATGATAAAGTTGCAATCCAACAGATTAATACACATAAATTCATAAAGCAAGAGGTTTAAATATAAACTTATTATTGGTATCCTAATTCAATTATCCTAATTAGTTGAATTAATTGAATTAGGTTAACAAGTTTGATTTATATTTTGAAATCCACAAAGGCTCAAGCCTTGAATTTTTGTGGGTAAGCTTTCTTCTAGTGGATGAGCTTACTGTGAACGTTTCATAATTTTCTGAAAATAGACACTAGGGTATTTGAATTTAGTTCAAATATTAGGTTTAAATTCAAATCTTAGGTAAAACAGTGCTATAAATTCTTGAAAAATTAATTATGAACTAAGTATCAACATATCAACATATGGTAAAAATATCTAAGCATGAAAAGCTTAGTAACATGTTTGAATGAATTCAAATCCTTTCAAGCTTGATTTGCACAAAATTAAATTAGCTGAAGCTAGGGTGCAATACTAGTGCTGAAATTTTTACACAAGCTCATATTCATCTTAAACAGACTACACTCCAAAAATCACAGGAAAAAGAGCTAGCATGCAAAAGTTATGCACAAGATACCCTTTTGCTAAAGTTTAAAATAAATCAAAAAGTATTTAGTTTCAAACTAGACTCTATTAACAAAAGTTGTAGAATTGGACTTCAGGAATTCCAACAAAACTGGTTTGGCAATTTTTGGATTTTTCTACAAATTCCTATGGATTTTCAAAGTTGGCTGATTTAAACTAGAGAGGGGGTACTGATTTCCTACAGATAGGGCCCTGGAAAGATTTGAATCGTTACAAATAGACCCTTGGTCAGGTTTTACAGAGGGGCAGATCGACGGTGACCAAATCCAGCGAGGAGGCTCACCGGCGGCGAGGGGCAAGTGAGGGGAAATGTTCAGGAGCTCACGACGGTCTCGGGGGTGGCCGGTGTTGAGGCAGAGAGGGGCTAGGGCGGCTTAATCGACGGTGAACAGGGGCGGCGGTGGAGCTCCGAGGGGTGTCGTCGACGTTCCGGTGGCTAGGGTCCCGGAGGGTGGTGAAGAAGCTACTGGGAAGCTTCTACGAGATGATGTAATGCTGCTGGTGCCCTTGGCTGGGGCTGAGGGGCGGTGTAGCGTTGGTTCGACGGCGAGGCCGAGCGGCGGCGGAGCTTGAGCTCACCGGTGCTGTGGGGGACGACGCTCGGGTGTGGGAAATTGGAATTGGATGGGTCAGTGAGCTGCAGGGAGTTGCAGCGGTGCTACTGGAGCATTGGATCGCGGGTGGGAGGCGGCGTGGGCGGCTGACGACGGCGGCCAGAGGCTGCGGCGGAGGTTCGGCGAGGTGTGGTGCTCGGGAGAGGAAATGGCAGTGCAAATGCAGACGCGTGAAAGCAAGAGGGAGTGTGTGGGAAGCTCCAGGATGTGCTCGGGGTCTAGATGAAGGTGTGGTCACACGGGAGCAGGAGCTGGCAAGCCGGCAGGAGTCGTGGCGGCTTGGGCGGCGGCGGCATGACATGGAGAGGCGAGGAGAGAGCCAGCGCGAGGTGGGAAGCGGCGCCGCAGGTGCTGGGACGGCACGTGGCGCGAGGAAAGGCGGCGCGGGGGCGGCAGGTGCGCGGCACATGGCCGGCGAGGGCGGCAGGGCGTCGGGCAGAGAAACAGAGGAGGAGGGGACTCGAGGTAGACGAAGGGGGATCTGTTTGCAATTTCCCGAAAGTGCAGGGACTTTACTATAAAGCCTAGATAACTTTCAAACCATAGCTCAAATGAAAATGTGCCCAAAAGCAAAAGTGTAGGGTTTAGCAAGATCTACAACTTTTCTTTAAGGTTCAGTTGCAAAAGAGCTAAGGATTTGAAACTAATATAAAACTTGTCAAAGTTTTAAACTTTAATTAAATCCTATTTAAAATCTACACCACACTTGCATCCTTTGGGTAGTTTCACCTATATTTGCGGTTAAAAAGCATGTTCTTGATTTTTGAAAATCAACCTTCATATGTTTTGATTTTACCTCCCATTCTCACCCATTTAACATTAAAGGACCTAAATTTTTGAGAATTACATAAACATCCTTTTCCCTTTTGTATTCAAATTTGAACACACATACACAAGATCAAACATGCACAATTTATACTAGAATCTAGTGTGTCTATAATCCTAAATACCTGAATGTCATAGAAACTTTCTGATCTACTCGAGGCCGAAGATCGACTTGTGGCACACCTTGAGCCTTTGCCTTTTCAGGAGGGCAGGCCATTAGCCACCTTGGCGGAGGAGTCGACCAAGCTAGTCGACGCAAGCTCTGATGAACTCATCTCACGCCAGGTGCTGATGGTGGAAGAAGGCGACGATGATGGCGACTTGCCCATCGTCGAATTTGATGCAGTATCTGAAGATGAGGCCATAGCCAACACTAGCGATGAGAATGACACCGATCGTGAGGCACGGAGGACCAGGAATAGAGCTCGCGTAGCCCGCCGAAGGAGGGTCAATGAGTGCATGCGATCTATGCATCGCGAGCTTGACATTGAATTTGCTGCCGTAAGTGAGCGGGGCTTCAAGACTCCAGTGGCCAACATCGCCAGGTTTATGGCTATACTCGAACGCAGTAACGATCCAAACGTGCGTCAAGCACTTCGTTACGCACAGAGGGCTTGGATTCAGCTTGATCAACAAAACCCAGTGTCTACCCTCAGGGAGGAGCGCGTGGGCGAAAGCTGAAGCAAGGTTCACAGTTGAACGGTAGGAGGCCGTCCTCGACCTCAGCGTAGCAACAACGACAACGCTCGCGGGAGTCAGGCCCCTGGCGGGAGGCAGTGTGGCAGAACCAACCTGAATTACACCGGCTCAAGTACGCGAGTCCTCTCTTGAGGGCTACCTCGTGCTTCAAATGGTATAATCCCCTGGCCTGTCGGGTAATGTCCCGATAAACCACCGAAAGCAGGATCAAACAAGGTACCTCGCACGAAGGTGAGTCCAGAGATACAAATGCCATTACATCACAGGCAGGTATATTATATAAGGGTATAAAAGCAACAATTGTTCCCAAGGAAGGGACATTATTACACAACAGTTTAAGTTTTAAGTCAAAGCAGCGGAGTTTGAAAACATGGACACTGTACACGTCGTTATTACGGATATCATGCTAGCCCTGGCATGATATCACTCGGCGGAATCTGTGTTGGCTGGGGACGGATCCCACTCCACGGACCAACCATCAGGCAGGGGGTAGGGCCACGGTGTAATGAAAGCTGGCTCATCAGGGAGGTTACCTGAAGTAGATAGTCACAAAGCAAGATTGAGTATACTAATACTCAGCAAGACTTACCCGGTCATGGTATACTTAGCCATGTACCTAGACTTATGCAGGCTTTTTAGGTTTTGGGATAGAGTTTTCAGCTGAAAAGCAACAAAGAGTAAATCCTTAATTTTAACTTTTAGCTTTCAAGTTCTAGTTGATTAACCATTCTAGGTAAGCACCTATAACTACTCAAACATGGTAGAATCTTTAATCAAACATCATCTTCAATAATCACATAATTGCTCTTGTTACTCTATGTGGCAAAGGGGTTAAGCAGTCTCAATCTCCGCGAGAAACGGACGATTCCTGAATCGAATTTCAAACCTTGCAAGGGTAAACCTAACACACACGCTTGGAACACCAAAGGGTCGTTCCGAAGCAACCGTTTGCCTTTCATTCCGACTCGTGGATCAGAGCCACCACAAGCGAGTGTAGGACCATACGCACTTCCAAAGTGCAGGACGTACGTCTATAGAGCGACTACAAAACCCGTACTCCTGGTTGCCCAGCAACACGTATTCCTACACATCGAACCAAGTAACCAAAAGAACCAAATACATGTGGTGGGGGGTATGTCCACTCCTCGGGTTGATTGGTTACTAGGCTTACCGCTTACCATATTTCACGGCATGTGGCTAGTACTTTCAAACGCTTAACCACCGCTACCACACACTGCGGCCTTATCCAGTTCAACAATACAGACGGGGTATCATATCAAACATGATACTCCACATAATTCCCGTCCGTCGTCCTTATAGTGATTGCGGAATGTAAACATTACAATCCTTATATCGCGCGAGTGACAGGAAATCACCCGACTTCTACCGGTCCTATAAGCATAGCAGCTATTCGGACTCAAGTTCTAGTGTTCAGTACATCTGTTCCTGGAATTATGCAACTAGGGTTCCAAACAATTCTTAAGACTTAATGCATAGAAATGTATAAATAGATATAGATGGCAGTGTAAATAAAATAGTGGGTTATGTCCGGGGCTTGCCTTCTTGCGTAGGATTGGGAGCAGTAGGGTCAAAGTTGTCCGAACTTTGGTTCGGAACTTCAGTTAAACCTTCGACGGCGTTTCCAGGGTCTTCAGCTGGTTCTACTCCTTGTTCCAGAACCACTTCGTAATCACTGTCGGCGAGAGTAGTTGAGTCTACATGGTATGCAAAACTATAAGTTGAAGAATGCATATTCTTTTATGTTATTTCACAATAAAGTTGCAATCCAAAGAAAGTAGAAGTTATTTATTACCTATGCAATCTATTCCTGCACTGAGCAGTCATTTATTGAGTATTAACTATTTTACCTAGATACATTAAACAGCAGGGTTAACTATAATAAGCATCTAACTAGTGGCATAGGGTAACAGGTTGGGGTGGGTTCTAATAACCATATTAAATAGCTTTATTCAATTGCTATACCAAATATTTACATGAACCCTATGTTAATATTAAATTATGAACCTATTATAATATGTCCAATCTATTTTTGTTGTTTGACACCTAAAGCCTAGGTTGGGATTTTAAAGACAAGTTATACTACTTAAAAACAGAACCCTAGAACATTTTCATAACTTTTGAGCATTTAAATCTATAGATATTAATTCATTAAGGTTAATTATGCATTATTCATAAATAAACTTGTATATTAAGCAAATGCTACTTAAATAATAGGATAATTATCTTACTTAAATTATACATGCCAAAAGAAAACTAACACAACTGGTTTCATATTTTTATCATTTTTCTATCAATTACTATGTGTATTCTAAGCCTATAACTAAGTAAACTTAACATTTAAATTAAAGCACCAAACACTCAAAAACTGAGTTTCATCCTTTAAGTAAAGTTGTAGATCTCAACAAGCGGGTTCTGACCAATTTTAGTTTGTATTTTTATGATTTTTCCTTGAATTGATACAGAATTTCAAAGTTTGTATCCAAAATAACACAAAGAAGTCCTTCTAGCACTATTCAGATGAGTCTATGGTTTGCAGATAACCCCCTGGGTTTCTAAATCTTCTAACCCGAGATCCCTAGGCTAGAGACAGAAGGGGAACGGGAATGGGGCAGCCATGTTCCGGCGAGGGGGATCACCGGCGGCGAGGTCCGAGGGCAGGGAAAGTTTCAGGGGCTCACGGGGGTTCGAATGCACCACGTGTCGAGGGTCGTGGTGGTCGGAAAAGGGTATCCCGACGAGAGCCCGAGGCAGCGGCGGAGGGGTCGACGATGACGACGGTGCTCCGGTGGTCAATGTCGGCAGGGAACCTACGCACGAGAACCAGTGAGACGTGGGGAAGGTTTAGGTGCAGTCAATCGAGAGCATACGGGTCGGATGAGGGGCAACCATCAAAGACAGTGGCGTCAGCGGCGGGAACAGACGCCAGCGAGCGTCGGGAGGGCGATGCAAGACACTAGAGATGCCACGAAGTGGCCATAGAGCTCCGGGGTGATGATGTGTTGCTGGTTAGGGAGTCATAGGGGTGTGGGAAAGCTCGGATCGTGCTGCCCACGGTGAGCTGAGGGCGGCGGCGGAGCTCGAGGTAGCCAGAGCTGTGGAAGATGAAGCTTGGGCGTGAAAGGGTGAAATTGGTCGGGCTGGAGAGCACCGGTGGTTCACGATGGTGCTCGAGCAGCTTTGGATTGGGGTTTAGAAGGAGCAAGGGCTGCTGGCGATGGTGGACAGCGAGGGCGGCGGAGGTCCGGTGAGAGCTCAAGCTCGGAGAAGAGAAAATGCTACGGCTTAGGGCATTCGGGGAAGTGAAGCAAGTCACAAAGCAACGGCTGAGCCTGCCTTAGGGCCAGGAGAGGCATTACGCGGGCAAGCAGGAGCTGGCGACAGCGATGAGATGCGTGGCGGCCGGCGGGCGGCTCGGGATGCCGTGGTGCGTGCGGAGGAGGACAGCAAGGGGGTAACTGGCGCCGGGGTCAAGAAGGAGATGACGCGTGGGGGTTAATCCAGCAGGAGGTGGCGCGGCGGCGGCGGTAGAGCGGTGGCCAGAGGCGCAGCACTGCCGGCGGCAGGCGAGCAGAGCAGGGACCACGTGCTCGAGGAAGAAGAAGAGAGGGGAGGAGGTCCGGGGGGACTTGTTTGAGATTTCCAGAAAGTTCAAGGGCCTCTTGGTAAACTAAGATTTCTCACTGATATAAAGATTAAATGAGAAAGTGCTCAAAATGAAAGTTGTAGAGTTTTTCAAACTCTACAACATTGCTTTAGGGCTTAAGTTCAAAAACTCAAAGTTTACAGCTTTTTATGTTAACTTTTCAAACAAAGATGGAATTTAAATTACCTTTGTCTTTACCCACCTAAATTTGATCAAATTTTGGATAAGTTTGTAAATTTTTATAGAATGTCATGATTACCTATATTTTTACATATTAGTCCTTAAATTTTTGCTTTAATCACATATAGATCCTTATTTTCACATAAAGGCCTATATTTTACGGAAATTACAATTATACCCTTGTTCTTTTGTACTACTCACATGTATCATAGCAAACATACATATATCTCACTAATACCTAATGTCTTTATCTCTAATTACCTGAATGTTATAGGCAGCAGCCACCTCCAGGGGGTAACCCGCGATAGGCCAATCACCGGCCTCCTCCAGAAGACCTGCGCTAGCAAATCAATGAAGGATGCGATGCACGGTCCGTGATCGATTCCAGGTGCAGAGAGCGTGAAGTAGTCGAGACAGAGGGCATTGTCTGCAGCGACCGTTTTCCAGCTTTCTCTGCATGGTTTAGTAGTTACAAGTACCGTAAGGGCTTCAAGCCAATCAGCATCACCAAGTATGATGGCAAGCAAGCTCCTCAGCAATGGCTACCCTGCACCACTCACGTGGTTGAAGAGCCTCAGCAACAACTCGATCGACTCCTGGGAGCGGCTCAAGAAGGTCTTTATCGACAACTTCCAGGGGGCAATCACTCGCGCAGGTACTCGTCACGATCTTGCTCAATGTAAACAGGAACGTAACGAGCTCGTACGGTCCTATACACACCATTTTTTTGATGTCCGAGCTACCATTGCGAATATCTCGGAGGAAGACATCATCGACTGCTTCTACAACAGCATCACTGACCCAGGCATCTACAAAGACTTCAGGCGGAACAGACCGAAAACTGTTGCAGGGCTTCGTGACATGATGCACAACTAGTTTGACTAGGAAGAGAAGATGCGGGAGCGGTTCCCGATGCGCAATGATAGCAATCTGAGGCGTCCAAATGACAACCACAACGACAAGAGCCAGCGGGACTATTCGGGTCCATCCCGAAAATGCAAGCTAGATGATCTCATCAAGGCTGTGGATCATCCCTCATGAGGCAAGAAGTCAACAATGCAGGAAGAGTTTGAGAAGCTCCTGCAGAAGAAATGCCCATGGCATCCAAGTGCCAATCATGCGGAAATTGATTGCTACCACCTCCAGAGGACATTCAGCAATCCCGATGGCGGCAAGAAGAACGAGAAGCCACTGGACAAAGAACCCGAAGACGATGACCAAGGGGACCAAGCGCACAACACGAAGTTCCAGGATGCTTCAAAGACTGTCAACGTCATCTTCGGGGGCGATGGTGACTTCGGTTCCAGGCGGGAACAAAAACTGCTTCTCCGGGAGATCATGTCCATCGAGCCGGCGGCACCGCGACCACTCCGCTGGTCAGAGGTGCCCATCTTGTTCTCCCGCGACAATCAGTGGACAAGCTTTTTGGAGCCCGGTAAGTTCCCCCTGGTCCTGGATCCGGTGGTGGCATAAGTCAGGCTCACCAAGGCGCTCATCGATGGTGGGAGTGGTCTCAACCTCATCTTCACCAGCACTTTAAGAAAGATGGGTTAGACTTCATGGACATGCTGGTTCTAATCAGGTCTCCTTTCTACGGCATTATCCCAGGTAATGCAGCTCACCCACTTGGCACGGTGGTTCTTCCAGTCACCTTCGGCACGAGGGAGAACTACCGGCACTCGCCAAATTCATGGCAGTGCCGCATTATGTTTATTTGCTTCTCAAGATGCCTGGACAAATGTGACAATCAGATAATTGGAAAACAGGGACACTAGGTTTTGGTATGATATACGTATGATATATGTATGTTTACCATGGTATATGTGGGTAGTACAAAAAGGCTAGGGGTATATCTGTATTTTCTATAAACTATAGGCTCTTAAGTGTCATTTGGGTGAAATAGAAGGTAGCACTAGAACCTAGGAGAAAAATAATACCAAGTGCTAAATTTGTGTCTTTATAGGAAGGAAAGTGAAAAAGGGAGGTTAAATCTTAAGAACAATGGGTTTGTGGTGTAAAGATAGGGACCTATGTGTAATTAAAACAAAAACTATAGGGCTTTTATGTAAAATAATTGATGTGTAAAAGTAATTTTTATGTTTACTTGAGGGCTAATATGTAAGAGTACAAGTCATCATGACCTTTCATGAACTTTTGCAAATGCATTCAAAATTTGATCAAATTCACTTTGGTAAGGATCAAGGTAATTCAAATTTTACTTTTATTCAAAACCTATCTTGTAAAGCTGTAAACTTTGAGCTTTTGAACTTGATCCCTAAAGCATTTTTGTAGAGTTTGAAAAACTCTACAACTTTGATTTTGGGCACTTTTTCATTTGAGCTTTAAATCAACGGGGAATTTCACTTTACAGAGAGGTCCTTGGATCTTTTTAATTTTACATATGAGTCCTTGGACGTTTCCCCTCTCATCTTCTTCCTTTGAGCCCTTCTGCTCCCCTGCTCTGCTTCTGCCGCCGATGCAGTTCCTTCCCCCGGCCGCCGCCATGCAGAGCGCCGCCCTCCACCTCCTGCTCGCCCTCTCCACGCGTTGCCCGGCCCTTACTCCCGGTGCCTGCATCACTCTCGCTGGCCATCCCTCGTCCCTCCATGTCGGGCAGACACTCCCGCACGACCGCCACGCACTTTCAACGAGCTCCCGTCGCCGTCCATCCTTTCCCCTTCAAATTCTCCTGCCCAGAGCCGTGTGAAACTCTTCCCCAAACCTTTCCCCCACTTCTCAAGCTAAACCAGCAGCTCTCCTCGCCGAATTTCAACCCAT